>NC_091125.1:2550000-2810000 GCF_040183065.1 Periplaneta americana
AATAATCAATGAATTCTAAAACTGAACTGGGCGAAGAAGAAATTTGCTAAGAATAACTGTATTAATTGAGATGTATAGTAAATTTGTTAAGAAATGTGTTTTTATGTGTTTACTACAAAATGTATTAAAGTTCGATTAATGAATTATCTTGATAAACATTGCTGATTGCTCCATTAAGTGATAATCAATTTGGTTTTCGGAAAAAATTCAGTACAGATAACGCAATATATCAAGTTACTAACAAATTTGTTAGAGAATTTGATCAAGGTAATGTATTGGTATTATCCTGGACATAAGAAAAGCATTTGATACAGTGAAACATGATATCTTAATTGAGAAATTAGACTTATTAGAAATCAAAGGTAATGCTTTAAACTTAATAAAATCGTATCTTAACGACAGAATTAAAATAACGAAAATTCACCATTATTCAAGTGAACCTTCAATTATTTATATAGGTGTTCCCCAAGGCACAGTTCTAGGCCCTATTCCATTTTTAATATATATTAATGACTCATTAAACATTTACTTACAACAATACAATGGTGTTCACTATTCTTATATAGATAACACAGTTTTAATTTTTGATGGAAAAACCTGGTATGATGCATATAATAATTCAAATAATGGACTTAAATTAATAAAAAAAATGGTTTGACATAAACTATCTTTCTATCAACGAAAATAAAACCATAATTATTACATTCTCATTATCTGAAAAATGTACTATACCTCCTACATCTATATTAAGTATTAAATTACATAATTCTGATTGTTGTCTTATACAGTGTAAATGTTCCATTATTAAAGAGTCGCTGAAGTTAAGTATTTAGGCATAATTTTCGATAATCATTTAAAATGGAACCAACACATTAATTACCTTTGTAATAAATTACGTAAAATAGTATATTATTTTGTCTTATTGGGGAATTACTTGTCAATAATTTTATTACGCACAATATATTTAACTTTATTTCAATCGGTAATTATGTATGGGATATTAGGATGGGGTAGCTCATTTAAATCCAATTTCAATCCACTTTATTTATTACAGAAGAAAGTAATTTAAATATGTCTTCATAAACCTATTGATTTTCGATCTCAAAAATTGTTTTTAAGACTTTAATGTACTTAACATAAGACAAATTTATTATATTGTATTAATAAAATTCATACATAAAAATCGAAATAATTTTGAATTGTATTCTCATAGTTATGACACAAAAGGTATGAATTCTTTACAATTGTTTGAACCAAAATGCAACACTGTTACAGTATTTAATCATAGTAGTAATTTAGGCCCAAGAATATATAACAAATTTATATTTGAATATCCTAATCTTATCAATTCTAATAGTCCTAGTATTAAATTTAAAAAGTTATGTATGGATTTTATAAAAATTGAAAAATTGTAAATTTAAATTTATATATTATAATTGCATAGTAGACATAACACAAATTGTATTGTATACTTATTAATTTTAATTCAGGAATCCGCTAAAGTTTTTTTTGTATATATTAGGCTATATTTTATGTTACGATTATTAGCAAAATAAAAATACATAAAAAGAAATAAAATAAAAATAAAATATGTTCAAAATATGTTACGTTAAATATTTTGTTATTTTACTATTATATTGTTAAAGTACTAATGGGATTGGTTAATTAATATTTTAAAATTTAGATTTATAAAAGGATGTCGATAATACGAGTATGTGGAGACTGAGAATACGACATAGAATAGGAAATATTGTAGAATGCTGGGTTTGCGGTGAAAGGCCTACCCTTGGTAGTAAACTATAAATGAATGAATGTATGTATTTATAAATGGAGAAGTGAGAGTACAAAATCGATTTCTTTTTTTTTAAGTCGCTAAACGCAAAGATATAACAAGCTTATATTTAATTAAAATATTATATTTTAATCCATATTTTATTAATTTTTTTACTTAACAGTTTTAAGAAGTACCCACAAAGTAAACTAACACAATAACATTACACATTTTTGTAAAAACAAACTCTATTCTTACAACAATGATAACAGTTGAATAAATTAGGTAAAAAGGAAAACAATCTGCTAAAATAACATGAAATATAATATTTCCACCCTGAATTACTCACACGCAAATTTGTGCCTAAAATACGAAGAGTCTCCTAGTAATAATGAGAACCAACCAAACATTCATATTGTCATCCATTGATAGCGTTCTGCAAACACATCTTTCTCCAATCTTTCCTATTCTTTTTCCATCCTCTTAATCTCCGAATATGGTCCATATAATTTGACATATTCTTCTTCTCTGAACTCTTCTCCCGTTAACCATTCCTTCCAGTAAATCCTTCAGTAGGCAGTTCCTTCTCAGTCAGAGACCCAACCAATCCCTTTTCCTTTTCCTGATCAGTTTCAGCATCATTCTTTCTTCACTCACTTTTTCCAACCCAGCTTCCTTTCTTATTCTGATTGTCCATTTCACATGCTCCATTCTTCTCCATATACACATTTCAAATTCTTTTGGTCGTTTCTCTTCACTTCGTCGTAATGTCTATATTCCAAGTTCGCAGTTTTTCTTCGTAAAGATAAATACGGTAGCTTCCCTTTGCTTTCCGCACACCACTCTCTCTTTAGCACCTTAAAAGCTGCCAGTGGACCCCAACGTGGAGATGATGAGAGTGCATTTGAGTAATTAGCCCTCCAAGATAAGGAAAATTGTTATGGATTTTCTCAAAACACAGATTCCTCGACAGTTTGTCTTCTCGAAACAGACATTCAATGTAATATGAATTCTCAGTAATGTATTTTTAAAATGCTTTAGCTAATGATAGTATTTCAAAGGTTCAAGACGTCCTTCTTCATGCTGACCATAATCTACTTTGGCCAGGTAATTGTGTTAAATTTTATTTGGATACAGGTTTGAT
Source organism: Periplaneta americana (assembly GCF_040183065.1). Lineage (NCBI taxonomy): Eukaryota > Metazoa > Arthropoda > Insecta > Blattodea > Blattidae > Periplaneta > Periplaneta americana. The sequence continues at coordinate 2,552,916 of NC_091125.1, forward strand.
TTTAATATCTCAACTTCAACGTGTTGTCCAATGAAGGTGTCCGCCACTGATAACAGTAGGCCTACTTTGTTGTTTGATTATCTTTAAGCCAACACTCGTTGGGTTGTAATTTTAGATAACATGAAAAGTAATAATTGAAATCAATTTATCCTTAAAATATTATTGCTACAAAATATATGACAACAAAGTAGCTTTTAGATGGCAATAGAATGAATCTTGTGGGCTGTGATCGGAAACGTGAACGCCAAAGTTGAAACTTGGCCAACTCTCCGTTCCCGATCCCGAGCTCTGACAAGCTTTTCGTTAATTGTGAATGCTCACATTTAAATGTACACATTTTAACAATTTTACCGTTTTCGTTTTCAAAGGTTCAAGACGTCCTTCTTCATGCTGACCATAATCTACTTTGGCCAGGTAATTGTGTTAAATTTTATTTGGATACAGGTTTGATTTTAATATCTCAACTTCAACGTGTTGTCCAATGAAGGTGTCCGCCACTGATAACAGTAAGCCTACTTTGTTGTTTGATTATCTTTAAGCCAACACTCGTTGGGTTGTAATTTTAGATAACATGAAAAGTAATAATTGAAATCAATTTATCCTTAAAATATTATTGCTATTTCATTATTACACATTTATTTTAATAATATTCATTTCCTTCTTATTAGAATTAATGATGGTTCACAATAAACCGGGAACGAGAACCAGAATGAAAACGAGAAGCAGATGAAGTGAATATGAAAATGTTTTATTCACAATAAACCGAGAACGTAGACGACTATGCATATCGATATGCATGTCAATAACGATATATAAAGTCGGTATTACGCATTCTGATGTTATTCGTGTATAATTGACCAATGGCATTCTCTCATGAGTACGAGGCAGCCAACGTAAACACAGGTTAACCAACTTCGAAATTTCAACTGAAATATTTCATTAGGTACGGTACTATAAATATGCCCATCCATCTTTATTATCACAACCTATTTTAAATCTACCATAACGTAAAATAATTAGAGAAGAAACATTTGTAATAGAACAAAAATGAACAACAGCAGTTATTGAATTGAAGCATGAATATGTAGTGTGTAATACAACCAATACAGTAATAAAATATGATTCCCTTACGATGGGTGTTCAAAGATGCAGCTATTGATAGCCACGTATTCTCCTTCATTTTCTCATCTTTATACGAGGCGCGCCGCTTATCGTAAACGTAAGGATTTTCCTCAACACTCAATATTAGAATCTCATCAAATAAAACTTGCTCCATGATGCACAGCACAGAACAAAATAATGCATAGGTTATGTCACGGTCTTCTTGCTACAAAATATATGACGACAAAGTAGCTTTTAGATGGCAATAGAATGAATCTTGTGGGCTGTGATCGGAAACGTGAACGCCAAAGTTGAAACTTGGCCAACTCTCCGTTCCCGATCCCGAGCTCCGACAAGCTTTTCGTTAATTGTGAATGCTCACATTTAAATGTACACATTTTAACAAGTTTACCGTTTTCGTTTTCGTTCCGATTCTCGTTTCCGGTTTATTGTGAACCAGCCTTTAGTTTCATTATTACACTTTAAAACTCGGTATCATTCTCGTAGTACAATTCGCCCACTTTTCTTCCATTTTAATCTCCGCTCACGATGATTTTTATCAGCTTTCTGCGTTGTATTATTAAGTTACTCTTCTTCTAATATGACCAGGGACATCACTTCATTTTTACTTCAATTTTTATTGTACCTGAGTTTTTTAATCTACTTCACTCCCACCCCTTCTACTAGTGAACTTCCACCCGTCTTCCGCACAGAACCAAGGCCGCATATGCAAGGTCGTCTTACGGTCACAGTAAACAGTACTGAGTGAGTGAGTGAGTGGGTGAGTGAGTGAGCGAGTGAGTGTGTGGGTGGGTGAGTGAGTGGGTGGGTGGGTGAGTGAGCGAGCGAGCGAGTGAGTGGGTGAGTGGGTGGGTGAGTGGATGAGTGAGTGGGTGGGTGAGTGAGTGGATGAGTGAGTGAGTGAGTGAGTGAGTGGGTGAGTGAGTGAGTGAGTGAGTGGGTGAGTGAGTGAGTGAGTGAGTGGGTAGGTGGGTGGGTGGGTGGGTGGGTGGGTGGGTGAGTGAGTGAGTGAGTGAGTATAGTACGTTCCAGTGAAAAAAGGACATTCATTATTTAATCATATTTTCGTACAGGTACTGTGCGTTCTTTTAGTTACGTCGCATCCCGATTTTCCTCACCCGCTTCCGCTGGGCTGTCCTAGCCCTGTTTTGAAAATATTTTCTGTTAGGAATTGGAAGTCTACGTAATATTATACAACTGCTTAAAATAACTTAAATAAGAGGACCTCGTTAAGTAATTAACTGTCACGTCATTTCTACGATCCAACGACATAAACATTTGGACGGACAGTAGATAGTATGTCTGAGTAAATTTATCTGTGCGGATCGGGCAGAAGTGAATATTGAATTTACAGTACGTAAGGTACTCTTTTATAGAGTAGGTACGGAATTATGACAACATGAGTTACTGGTACGAAGGACGAAACCGGAAATTGGAATTGGGTACAATAGGCTATAGTGCGATAATATGCACAAAAGAACTGAAGCCTCTATCGAAATAAATAGGCACAGTTATTTTGCTCATTTGATGCATTTGCATAATTCATTCGTTAATTTTGTATTATTAAGGGATTATTAAAATTGTTTATAATATATTATTTTAATGTAATTTATTGTAATTAAATCTTTTTCCATAACAAAGGAACAAAATGCTTCTACTGCGGTCAGATGAGATCTCATCAGCTTTCTTGCGTGACCTACATCGATTTGTTCAGATGGAACTTCCTCATTCTTTACCACTGATATGACTTAGCTTAAAACTGTATAGGACTATATAGCCTTGGCGAGGTTAGTTTCTTCGAAGTATTATAAATCCATTATCTTTTTCTTGATCCCATATGTGAAATAATAGTTCATTACATTTTATTAAATCGATACAAAGAACTACGTAGCCTACATGCAACCAAATATATTCATGCAATATTATTATTTGATAAAGCAAATATGTTTATCGTAGAATTTTACCTCTTGTTATAAATGATTATTGTTTTCAATTAATGTTTATTAAAATACATCAGCAAAGAGGTTATCAAATAACATTTTCTCCCTTGAAAACTTTAGTAAAATGTTAACAAGAGAATAAATTGTGTGCACTGTCCAGTTCGACAACAGCACTAAGCAAGGGAACAAATACAATAATTCCTTATGAAATGTGGAAATCTATTAGAGAAATAACGTCGCAGGTGAATTTCAAAAGCCCTTCCCTACCTGTACGCAACTTCCACCCTAATTCAGTTGCTAGAATTTGGAACTCGCTTCCGAATGATGTAAGGGGTTGTTGGACAATAACTTCATTTAGGCCAAAATTATATAAATTCTTACTTAACAGATTAATTGCTGGTTAATATTTGTTACTTATAATGAAACTAACATCTGTCCATTATTATTATTATTATTATTATTATTATTATTATTATTATTATTATCATTAATTTCTCTAAATAGATTTACAAAACCTCTAATGGCAATTACATTAATTTTATCATTATAGAAATATATTTTAGATTTATATATATATATTTTTTTCTCCCTGTAACATAGTCCTAGTAAGCTTATATTAAATTCATATTCATAATTTTACTAGCTATCTCAAATCTCAAATTAATCATAATTGATTGAATTAAATTAGCTCATAAATTAAGTTACTACTTTACCTTATAGGTTTATCTAAATTTAAATAAATATGTAGTCTACTAGTCCTTAAAACTTAACTGAAGAATATAGCTGGAGAACCTTTAAGTGTAGTGTAAATATTTGTAATTTAAATAAGTATTGTATTGATTAATGCTGGTTGAGTGGAAGAGAAGGCCTTATGGCCTTAACTCTGCCAGCGAAAATAAAACATTATTATTATTATTATTATTATTATTATTATTATTGTTATTATTAATTCATATAAATGGAAGAGTTACTCACCATCGGACCCCGCACCGATTTTTTGTTGGGCGACATAGGTTGTTCGTTTTCCTTTCCTGCGTTTGCCTCGAAGGTGTCCTGAGAAACGAAATCAATAGAAGATTAGCACGAAATTTACAAAAGCGTGGAATCATCTTTAGGCCTAATGAATTTTCCAGAACGAAATATGCGTATTGCAATAGGGTGCAATGCTGACTTCAGTGTTCTAAACAAGTAACCAATGACCACAAAAAGTTTTATTTGAAAAATGTTGGAGCCTTCAATCAAACCCATAGCGTTCTCTTGTCAAAACATCTTACGAACGAGAAGAGAATGCCTAATAGTAAACAAAAAGAAACTTCAGTCTCAGGAACGAGAAGTGTCATGGAAATTGGAAAAACCATATCAAAGAAAATTAAATTATCAGATCATAAGAAATCAGACATTTTGACTGTCATAAACATTAATCACATCCCTAAAACATATCAGACTCTTATACTGGGTGTTCAGTTCAAAGTGTGTCATGGCTCGCTGTATGCTGTCATATGGCTAGTCGATGAGCCTAGAGAATTCAATCTTCCTACACTTCCGCAGCAGAGGTGTATTACCTATGAGTGAGAGAAGTTGCATAGCGAGGACGGCGTTCATTCTGAAGAGTACCTACTGATATGTACGGCAACGCCGGTAGTGGCAGGAATGTGAACTGTTTGAAAACATGTACTGAGGTGGGTTTTTTACTTACTGTCAGGATATGGGGAGAGGGTTAAGACGATTTCTTACGTATTTGTTAACATTAACATGGACGGTCAACATAGACACGGAGCATTTGATTTGTGTTGTGGAATGTTGCCGTACGCAACCGATAACAAATACTCTGCGTACGACTTGGCCGCGCAAAACACAGTTCGAAAGAGGTTATGGTAGCACACAGACCGTACAGACCGCCATCTGTTGCTACGACGTTCAAGTTACACGTTTTCAAGTTCAGATTGAACCCCTTGATTAATAGGCAACTTCTCTGACATAAAAGCTGAAACTCGCTTCAAATCGCTGATTCACAACAGTGACGTCATGACACACTTTGTAATGAACACCCAGTATTTCTGTGTTCAATATAACATTATCAAATTGAGTAACGTAAAGTGCTTAATAGTTTTTTTTATTATTAATCATATTTCTCAAATATATTTTGCCTAAAATTTATAACCTATCTCTAAGTATTTCTATTGAAATAAAATTGAAGATTTAAAGAATTCATTTCTCTATACTCCTGTAAAAAACACGAACTACAATAGATATTAATAATTCTAATGAAGGCAGCAAAGAAATATATACTGTAATGAGAAGACAGTGGAATAGAATGAAGAGTTTGAGAATTTGGATATAGAAGTGGCAAAAGTGATTTCTGATGAAAAAGTGCCATATTTGAAATTGCTGTCCCCAGATAAAATTGAATAATTAATAAAATACAAGCAACAGGCAAAAGAGAATTAAAACAAAGCTCAGATCATTACTGTTATTATTATTATTATTATTATTATTATTATTATTATTATTATTATTATTATCATCATCATCATTATTACTACCAATTTTATTGACATTATTGGGACAATCAATGAAGTTTTAGGCGTAATAGATCGGCTATTAATCATATTCTTTATATTCGACAGATATTGAAGAATAATTCGCAATATGAGTTTGCACTACATCAGCTATTTGTAGATTTAGAAAGTCATATGACTCGGTTAAGAGAGGTTTTATATAATACTCTTATTTAATTTACAAGTACTATTCATAAGAAACTAGTAGCATTAATTAAAATAATAAAATTTACAGCAGAGTCATTATCAAAGCTCGGAACTTGGGGACTTGCGTGTCGTGCGCTTGAGTAAGGTTACAGGTACAGCGTACACAAAGCTCACGCTGCAAGAGCTCAGGGACAGTCGTGTGTACTAAGAAAGTGGTCACATCGAATGGCAAGAAGACGAACGAAGAAACTGTGTCATGTTGAAGCCAATGACATTAAGACAATTACAGGTAAATGGTCTGTCTGAGGAATGAGAAAATACGTGTTATTCGAATGGGTGTTATGGAAGTTTGAAAATACATTTCTTAAATTTTAGGTACAGAATTTCGTGGAGGAATTCTGAAGAGATACATTATTTTCTTCTAATGCAGAGTTTATATTTTGTAAGTTGAGCCACACATAAACTAGAGCTGGAAACGGGCATTCATTGAAAGACATTGCAGTCCTTTAAATTGATGGAAAATTTGTCCATAGCCATGGATCAAGTCGTAGAGGGACCTTCCCTAGTAGTGATACACTAATTGAAAACTATTTGCGAGAAAAATTTAGGATATACTCATCTTTCTCAGATACGAGATCTGCTGAAAATCGAACAGGAAACAGTGACAGTGAAAATATTCAGTATTTTATTTAGGCCCAAGACTTTATAATAAAATTTCAAAACATTTTCCAAATTTGAAATTTTTTAAAATTGAAACTTTTAAAAAAGAAATTTGTAAAATTGTCCATGATATATAATAGTAACAAATGTACTTTTTTTACCTTTTATTTCTATCGACTATATTCATGTTTTTATTGAATATTACTGGCTTCTGTCGGATTGTCAATTTATATTAAATGTGTATTTTTCTCTCGTTTTCTCTTTCTTCTTTATTCTTGCTCTTGTGTTGTATTTATTGGTTTGAATTAAGTTACTTACTGTATTTAGTAAACTGTCCTTGTAAATTTTATGTTATATTATTCACTAAGACCACACCGTACACGAGCCTGGCTCTTACGGTAGTGGCTAGAAACATTTTTATTTTATAAATGCAATTTGTACTCACTAGGTAGCTAGTTAAAATAAATAAAATAAAAAAATTTAAGTTTCCTCCCGTCACTTCATATGACGTGGAAATAAGTTTCCTTCGTTTCAAATCATGTTTAACTAAGAGACGAAGAATTTATGGGTTCGAAAATCTTCGAATGCATGTAGTCATACACTGTAATAAAATGTACAGAGCAGAACTGTAAATTTGATGTATTTTGCATGTTTATTTATATATATGCTATAAAATTAGGTGTTTCAACCTATCATAATATTACATTATGTTGTTCCAGCCAGGAACCACTTTTATAGCAGACCTGACAGTACCTCTGTGCTGGAAGCGGGAGTTTGTTGACATTGAAGTCCGGTCGCTTAGCCAAGTTCAAAGACATAAGTCCCCAAGTTCCGAGCTTTGGTCATTATAATACGTCAGCTTCTGTCCGACGCTTTTCAAATTCACTGCGGTGTAAATCAAGAGATGCACAATAACCCTTATACTTTCAACTTGTTGTGATATACGCCATTATGCAAGTCCAAGGAAATCTGGTTGGTTTGGAATTGAACGGGTTATCTCAGGTCTTTATTAATGCGGATGACGTGAATGTGTTAGGAGAAAATCTATAATCGATTAGGGAAGACACGGGAAATTTACTTGAAACAAGTAAGGAGATACGTTTGGAACTAAACCCCGACTTGGCCACATCAAACATCCCGCACTTCCAAATTACACTTTCTTCACTCCAAGCATGGCGCAGTTCCGGTTACTTTTGGGTCCACCCTCGTATGTGGATATCGGATGCTTTCAACAAGAAGGTGCCACATGCCACGCACCAAACGAATCCATGAAGCTAATTGAATGTTTCATTGACGACCGGATAATTTCCAAGAAAATGTGGCCACTGACAAGGGAAGGGTTTCGGCTCAAACAGGAATTTCGTATCCAAAATTTGTATACAGGCCCATCTTTACATCTCTGTAAAGCTCCCAAAAGCATTCGTTTTTGTAATGTGTGGTTTGTCTGTTAGAGCACTGTACAAGTTGAGGGGTAGGGAGAGCACTGCACAAGTTAAGGGGATGGGACACCTTACCCGTAAGCCTAGCCTAGCCTAGAAGCTAATGCGCGTGGTAAAATGTTTAAAGCCCATTTAAGAACATTTATCTCCAACGTTCTGTCTGAAAATATTGCAGGTAATCAAAACTGTACACTGTTGTATGAGTCACTGAATGCGCACAAGGACGCAACCTTAATAAATTAATCATTCCAAGGCTAGGATATGGAATGTATGATCATTCCACCTAAAAAAGTAAATATATCCAGCCTCTGAATATCTATTTACTTAGACAATACAAAATATATGCTCGGAGGATAACAGATTACATAAGGACTCTTGCTGAGAATCCAGAACTTAACTTGGGAAATCGAGTGTTTATAATGAAAACGCACTCTGTTATTCATAACCAGTTGTCTGCTCCAGTGTACTGACCTATGCTTCAGTATTCCCGGCTGTCAGCTGGTTACGTGGATTGTGAACAAGTCTCGGAGTTCAAAAATGTAATTCAGGTGGCATTTGATTTTTCAGCACTGGAGTGTGGTTCAGAAGATTGTTCAGGTGTGCTTCTGCGTGTTGTGCTTATTGCTCTGCTCCATGCTGTTTCATGCATTTTATAGAGAATCCTCACGTACATTTTCAAAGAAGTGTACCAACCAAACGAAGAGTTACACAAATGAATGCTTTTACGGTCTTTGTACAATGTTAATATAGCCTATGTTTTTCTCCTGGTTATGAAGGTTAATAGTGCAAACTTTGGTACATATCAGTCAAAGCGTGTAGATCTGTATAGATAACTTTCACTTTTACCATATATATTAAGATTTCAGTATAATTGTATTTTGATTTTTTTTTATTATTTATGTAGCAAAACTCTCCTTGTGGCGGACTAAAATAAAATAACGTACCTAAAATAATGTAAATAAATTATCAAAATAATAAAAAAAAGAGGAGTAAACTGAGCTTCGAACCTGTGACCCCATACACTAAAGCCGCTCACATTACCACGACGATACAGAGAACTACGTATCGAAGAGATTGAATTAATGTATTAGGAATGCTTTCATATTTGCTATATTATGTTTGATTCTGAATTTTTAAAAATTAAACAAAAATGTGTTTTATGCCATTTGGTATTGTATATTATTGCCCATGATACATTCAATCAAGAGATCGTCCCTCATTTACGTAGTTTTAATTTAATATTATTTTATTTTATATTTCAATAACAATATGGCCGCTTTTACAACGGAAGAAGACATGGCTGGATGACGTCAATAAAAAAACAATTGATTGTAGATTAGGCCATTTTACTATGATAAATGCCATTTTTCGTTCTAATTTTTATTGTTTTCAATAATTTAACGTCCATCTGTCCAATTTTAATGTAGCCTATGTTCTTCTCCGGGTTATGAATATTAAATGTGCAAACTTTGGCAAATATCAGTCAAAGCTTGTAGATTCGTATTGAGTACATACACACATACATACACACATACATACATACATACATACATACATACATACATACATACATACATACATACATACATACATACATACATACATACATACATACACACATTGACTTTTATATATAAGATTATTAATATTATTATTATTATTATTATTATTATTATTATTATTATTATTATTATTATTATTATTAACATTTTTCAATTATAAATTGTTTAAAATTTATAAGTCAGACTATCTCTAAGTACTTCTGTTCAAATAAAATTCAAGAAAAAGGAAATTCATTCCCCTATATACTGCTGTAACCTGCACAAACTACAAATGATGTTAATAACCCTAAAGACGACAGCAAAGGGATATAGTGCATTGTAAAGAAAACAGTGGAACAGGACGAAGGCCTTGAAAATTGGTTGAAAACGAGGCAATAGTGATTTCCGACGAAACAGTGTCATATTTCAAATTTCTGTCTCCAGATAAAATTGAATAATTCATAAATGACGAGCACCAGGCAAAAGAGAATTAAAAAGGTGGCACAGTTTATTAATGTTACCACCACCACCACCACCAACACCAACGTCTTTTTGTTGGATCAGTAGAAGAGAAGGCCTTACGGCCAGATAAAATAAATGATTATTATTATTATTATTATTATTATTATTAGTAGTAGTAGTAGTAGTAGTAGTAGTAGTAGTAGTAGTAGTAGTAGTAGTAGTAGTAGTAGTAGTAGTAGTAGTAGTATTATATTATGTTTATTATTTTATTATTATATTATTATTATCATTATTATTATTATTATTATTATTATTATTATTAATATTTTTATTATTATTATTGGTACCTATAAATGTGGTTTGAGGTGTAATCGATCGGCTTTTGATAGGATTCTTTGCTTAATTTCACAGAGCACGAAAATTAGAAAGTAAAATTGAACAATTTAACAAGAAAATTTATTTTTTAAATAACACAATACGTTTAAATGAAATAATACTTTATGCTATTTATGATGTTATTCAGTATCCATCTTGTCGAACTTATTACATCAGTAATGAAAGTATTTAATGAAGCTTAGTAAATAATATGTGATTGCAATAAAATAACAGAGATTTTGTCATGCGTCTCAAATTTATTCAAAAGCAGAGGCAGGGGCAGAGAAGGCCTGGCGGTCATATATCTACCAGGTTAAATAATTAAACACTAACGGTCTTACTAATAAAGACTCTATATGCAGACGTTTAACTGTCTGATACAATGAGCAGCGCCACCGGCGTGGCTCAGTCGGTTAACGCGCTTGCCTGCCGGTCTGAAGTTGCGTTCGGGCGCGGATTCGATCCCCGCTTGGGCCGATTACCTGGTTGGGTTTTCTCCGAGGTTTTCCCCAACCGTAATGTGAATATAAGGTAATCTATGGCGAATCCTCGGCCTCATCTCGCCAAATATCATCTCGACATCACCAATCTCATCGACGCTAAATAACCTAGTAGTTGATACAGCGTCGTTAAATAACCAACTAAAATTTAAAAAAAAGCAATGAGTAGCTCGTTTATAAGTCGTGTGTAAATTCCTTACTACTAATCACTACATACGTCGTGTATAACAGTATAGCTGTTACACAGCTACGTCATTACTTCATTACGAAAGTAATAGAACATCTGAGGTTCTCTATTGAATCCGGTAGAGCGCTCTAGTGTGCCGTGTTAAGTATCGATAGTACAACTAGCTCTGATCGATTACCACACTATATTTTAGTCAAAGAGTACAAGCTACAGCAATATTATTCCTATTATTCTGTGTTCTTTGGTTTGTTCTTCTGCGGTTACAAGGCAACCATCATCATTAAATGACTGTCGACACGAACAGCTGTTAGAGGGGCGGCCAATTTTTCTCTATATACAACGCTTAATCAAGGGGTTTTCGTGTATATAACTACTGAAAAGGAATTCCCATTGTATAGTTACAGCATGTTTATACATCCATCGCTTATGCAAGGGTTATTAGTAACGTTTTCTGTCTCAATTCTGCATACGCCTAGTTTAGAAACTACACACGGTTTATTAGTAAGACCGTAATACTAATACAAAAACACTAATACTAATACAATCTATAACTTATCTGTCACATTATTTAATAAAAATAAACCAAATCTACACGTTCTCTTCCCTTAACATTTTTACCATAATGTAGACTATATTAAGAGATGCTTAATAACAGACAATGATTCACGTTAGAGATATTTATGGTAAGGTGGATATACATTCTATTATTCCACATTCAACGATCTTATCAAGAAATATCGAGGATGGAGAAAGCAAAACACGTGCTGAAATTATTCCAAAATTAAAAGAATCAATGGAAAAATTGTCATTTCTTTATAAAATTAATATTTTTTAATCTTATCTAGAATTTACACCTTGGTTTCTTTCATATATTTAAAAAATGAGACAATTACTCATTGTATCCATTGTGGAGACTGAAAAAAAAATTGAGATTTTTCAAGTAAGGCATATAGTCCGAAACCAGTATCAACACCCGTGTTCTAAAATGAAAATAATTTTGAAATTTTTTCTTTCAATAGACCCATTTGGTATGGGAGCCAGTGGTACTAATATTAACGAAGAGCCTCTAAGCTTTATAATATAATACTGCTTGAATACATATATAGTTACTTACATCTTCGAGTAAGTTTGTTTCTCCTTTTGATCGATGTAATTTAACCTAGAAAAGGAAAAAAAACTATTAAAATTAATGTTAAAAACATAGTACTGCGTCGGTAATTACCAGCAGTACTTATTGATTTATCACTAATGCTAATAAGAACAAACCAAGGAAACAATGTAGGCTACTGCCATGTTCGTCTGACAAACTGTCAAGAAATCCTTACATCTAATATCACATAACACAGTTCTGTGGGTCCGACAATTTTTAGTAGCTTATTTTACGACGCTTTATCAACATCTCAGGTTATTTAGCGTCTGAATGAAAATATGATAATGACGATAAAATGAGTGCGGAGTCTCGCACCCAAAGTTACCCAGCATTTGCTCATATTCGGTTGAGGGAAAACACCGGAAAATAAACTCAACGAAGTAACTTGCCTCGACCGGAAGTCGAAACCGGACCACCTGATTTCGTGGCCAGACACGCTAACCGTTACTCCGCGGTTGTGGACGAGAATCTACATTAACAAAATAAAGGAACATTTGTGATGTAACCTACAAGGTCGTCCATTACTCTTTGCTGCATGTAAAAGCGAGGTGTAACTAATCGATAACAATATATTATTTCAATTTGTCAGCTATGGATCCCGAATAGAATATCTTTCATATGTTTTTTCCCACAATTTATAATGCTAAAATGCCTTAAATGTATTGTATCAACTCGTAGATAATCTTATTATGAAATTCATGAATATTGTAGCACTCATTATCGTTCGTGCAACAAACATTCATCATGCCATAAACATCAAGATTACCCATTTGTTGCATAAATAACTATTATATTTTATTGTTCAATATAAGAATCTTCAAATTGAGTAACGTAAAGTGTTTGTTATTGATATTTATATTTTTCAATTACAATTTGCTTAAAATTTACAACTCAGACTATCTCTAAGTATTTCGGTTCAAATAAAGTTGAAGAAAAAGGAAAATCATTCCGCTATAATTATATTGCAGTAACCAATACAAAATACAAATGATATTAATATCCCTAAACACGACAGCATAGGCATATATTGCGTTGTAAAGAAAAACATTGGAACTGGACGAAGGGCTTGAAAATTTGGTTGAAAGCGAGGCAAAAGTGATTACCGGGCTAAAAAGTATCATACTTCAAATTTCTGTCTCAAGATAAAATTGAATAATTCATAAACAACGAGCACCAGCCAAAGAGAATTAAAAAGGAAGCACAGATTTAGTACTGTTATTATTTTATTATTATTATTATTTCTATTATTATTTTTATAATGTATTATTATTATTATTATTACTATTACTATTTTACTTTTTGTTCGTTGAGTGGAAGAGAAGACCTACGGCAGGTATGCTCAAAATTGTAAAAGCGCCGATTACACGGATGATGCTGCACTGCATAACACACACAGCGTACGGACTGGGCTCCGCAACTATATTGCAGCACCGACCGTGGCATAGCTCTCACTGTCTTACAAATTCGGATAAGAAACTGAATTTGAAAAAGGAAAGAGTATACACTGCAATATTCAGTTATTACATTATTTATTATATTTTATACAGTTATGATACTATTATATCATAAATAATGTTATTTTCATATTCCACATTCAACATGTGTATTCTTTTCTGCAAGTAATCGGAAATCTATTTCCAACTAATTTACTGCAATGCACAAAAGATTCTCATCTGTTAATCGGGATCTACGTTTGGATTTTTGGATTTAGCAACCTTCATTCTCGAAAATAATTGTTTGCACACATATTTCGAGTGACAGCGAATAAGCTCATCTTGGGATATTGCGTTTTGTTCATTTTTTAACACTTCTATGCTTGGAAAGTCATATTCTCTGCATTTAGTTCAGAATAATTCTGCGTTACTTTGTAGATCAATTAACTCGTCCTGGAACTGCACTCTCACAGATTGTACTAAATTTACTATGAAATATTAACAAAAAGATTAATATCACTTTCCGTACGTCTAAAATCATTAAATCTATGTTCTGTGAATTCACATTTGTGCTGTTCCAGTACAGAGATGTAATTAACTATATTTTGTTCAGGCACCATACATCTCTTTAGAAGTTCACCATCCGTGAAGGCTTTTTAGTGCCTTAGCTAATTCCCAACATACTACATAACTTGCTCCTAAACAAAGACTCTGAACTGTTCGACTCTCTTCAATGTTTGGCCTATCATGAAGTGCTTTCAATTTTTGAAACTTTATTGCACGTTGGACCCCTGAAAAATTATTTTATCATAACATATATTTCTATTGGAATAAAATCACCACAATAACAATAGTTGTAGTAGTAATAACAATAACAATAATAATAATAATAATAATAATGTTGATATATGAATAGGCCTACATATTACAGAAAACAGCTTCCCTGTCACTTCGGCATGTTCTGGATGGCAGAGCGTATAATGTTTTATGTTGCTCAGTAGTATTCCTGACAATACCTTACAACATAGTAAACACTTTACGTTTTCACAACAAAAATAGTCCTACTCCCACACTGTACGGAATGATCGTTTGCTTACAGAAGGTTTTGTCTTGTCATTGTCCCGCACTGTTCGTGCGTTCACTAAGTACTTGAGCTGCCTTCCGCAGTCATCCGTCGAGCTTCGAACGAGGAACAGCACGCTCTACATTCGAAGGTTGCGATTACAGAACGTAATCGGGAGTCAGAGAATGAGCATACCTGGCCTACGGCATTAACACTGCTAGCTAAAATAAATTATTATTATTATTATTATTATTATTATTATTATTATTATTATTATTATTATTATTATTATTTATTGTTGTTATTGGGCACTATAAATTTGTTTTACGCATAATCGAACGGCTCTTAGTCACATTCTTTGTTTTATTCCACAGATCACGAAAATTAGAAAGTAATATTGAACAATGAAACAATAAAATTTAATTTTTAAATAACACAATTCTTTAAATCAAGTAATACCTTATATTATGTATTATGTTATTCAACATCCATCTTGTCGCACTTGTTACATCAGTAATGAAGATATTTAATGAAGCTTAGTAAATATGTGATTGTTTATAAATAACAGAGATTTTGTGATGCGACTCAAATTTATTCAAAAGCAGACAATCTGTATCAGTCACATCGTTTAATAAAAATAACCCAAATCTACATGATCTCTTCCCTTAACATTTTTACCATAATGTAGGCTATTTAAGAGATGCTTAATAACAGACAATGATTGACGTTAGATATATTTATGGTAAGGTGGAAGTACATTCTATTATTCCACATTCAACGATCTTATCAAGAAATATCGAGGATGGAGAAAGCAAAATACGTGCTGAAATTATTCCAAAATTAAAAGAATCAATGGAAAAATTGTCATTTCTTTATAAAATTAATATCTTTTAATCTTATCTAGAATATACACCTTGGTTTCTTTCATATATTTAAAAAAAAGAGACAATTACTCATTGCACTCATTGTAGAGACTGAAAAAAATTGATATTTTTCAAGTAAGGCATATAGTCCGAAACCGGTATCAACACCCGTGTTCTAAAATGAAAACAATTTTGAAAATTTTTCTTTCAATATACCCATTTGGTATGGGAGCCAGTGGTACTAATATTAAGGAAGAGCCTCTAAGCTTTATAATATACTACTACTTGAATACATATATATAGTTACTTACTTCTTCCAACAGGTTCGTCTCCGCTTTTGTGCGGTGAAGATGAATCTAGAAAAGGAAAAATAAAAACTATTAAAATTAATGTTAAAAACATAGTACTGCGTCGGTAATTGCCAGCAGTACTTATTGATTTATCACTAATGCTAATAAGAACAAACCAAGGAAACAATGTAGGCTACTGCCATGTTCGTCTGACAAACTGTCGAGAAATCCTTAGATGTACGCATATAACATATACATCCAGGATGAATAATAAATGCCTTCTTCGAAGACCAGGTCGTAATAGGCCACATCAAAGCATTCATAAATAAGATAGGAAGCAATACTCTATTTTGCTATTTTCCCCAATTGTCTATAGGATCAAATATTATTTCCGTGTGAAACGCTTTTGTATTGAAGCTTTCAGTTCAGACTGTGACTCCGACTTGTCCATATCAAACATCCCGCACTTCCAAATTACACTTTCTTGCTCCAAGCATGACGCACACAGTTTTACTAGGATTCAGTCCACATCAGAAGCTGATTAAAGTGAGCTATATCTTGAACTTTTCCTATTGTTGGTTTGGAATATATTATTTAATTAAAAAACACATAATGCATAGTATATTGTTTCTACTTTGATAATAGAGACGTAAGTAGTTTAACAAACAGCCATGTCTTCACTCATGTAAAATTGAACAAGCACGTTTAACCATATGTTTGAAAAAGGCATTCCCTGTCAAAACTGGATATGGTATTGAACATTTTTTTAAACAAAAATGAATGATAAAATTGATCTATTATTATTATTTGCGGTTTGTTTAAGAAATAATTCATAAACACACTCTAAATCTGAAAATTTTTAGCAGCACGAAGAGGTTTTTCGGAGCTTGCGTAACTTCCAAAACCTTCTCATGTAAAGACGCAAACTTGCATACATATCAGCTTATGGCTCCCCACCACAGAGAGTGCATGACCTGTTATATCCTCTTCGAGGAGATTCGATTTTGTAAGTTGTAAGTATTATTATTATTATTATTATTATTATTATTATTATTATTATTATTATTATTATTATTAAGAAACTAGTGAAGGGCTTTGTGTGGAGTGTGGTATTGTATGGGGCAGAAACATGGACATTACGATTAAGAAACAAATAGAAGCATTTGTTTGAAATTTGAATATCTACAAGAATGAAGAGTGTGAAGTGTGTAGACAGAATAAGAAATGAAGTTGTGTTGGAAAAAGTGGGTGAAGACAGACTGATACTGATACTGATCAGAAAGAGAAAAAGGAATTGGTTGAATCACTGGATGAAAAAAAAAACTGGCTACTGAAGGAAGGAATGGGGAATGGGAAACGGGAAAAGAGTTCGGGGCAAATGAAGATTTCAGATGATAGACGATATTAAAATATATGGATCATTATGCGAAGGCTAAGAGGAAGGGAGAAAATACGAAAGATTGTGGAATGCTGGGATTGCAGTGAAAGACCTGCCCGGAGTCAGAACATGTATGTATGCATGTATGTATGTATGTATGTATGTATGTATGTATGTATCTATATATATATATGTATATAAGTATGTATGCATGCAGGTATGCATGTATGTATGTACGTATGTATGTATTTATGTATGTAGCCTACGTATATACCATTATCATTGTCAGTTTTATTGTTATTACCGTAAACTGGGGTTACTTTGAACACAGAGAAAACTTTGACCATTTTTTTCAGAAAATCACATTTAGGCTTCTACATGCTGCACTTGTTATAGATGGAGGTAAATTTGGTATGAGAATGATTTTATGATAATTTACCTCCATCTATAACAAATGCAACATGTAGAAACCTAAATATGATTTTCTGAAAAAAAAAATGGTCAGAGTTTCCTCTGTGTTCAAAGTAACCCCAGTTTACGGTACTTACAAATGGCTTTCAAGGAATCCGCAGCTGCATTGCCGCCCTCATATAAGCCAGCCATCTGTCCCTATCCTGTGCAATGTTAATCAAGTCTCCAACATCACAATACATTTTCATATTATCCTCTCATCTGTGACTCGGATTCCCAAAAGGTGTTTTCCCCTCCGGTCTCACAACTAACACTCTATATGCATTTCTGGATTCGCCCATACGTGCTACATGCCATACCCATCTCAAACGTCTGGATTTAATGTTCCTAATTATGTCAGGTGAAGAATTCAATGCGTGCAGTTCTGCGTTGTGTAACTTTCTCCATTCTCCTGTAACTTCACCCCTCTTAGCCCCAAATATTTTCCTAATAACCTTATTCCCAAACACCCTTAATCTCTGTTTCTCTCTCTAAGTGAGAGTTCAAGTCTCACAACCATACAGAACAACCGGTAATATAACTCGTCTATAAATTCTAGCCTTCAGATTTTTTAACCGCAGACTAGATGACAAAAGCTGCTCAACCGAATAATAACAAGCACTTCCAACATTTCTTCTGCGTTTTATTTCCCCTCGAGTGTCATTTATATTTTTTACTGTTCATTCAAGATATTTGAAATTTTCCTCCTCTTCAGAATATAAATTTCCAAGCTTTATTTTCCATTTTGTACAATATTCTGGTCACGAAACATAATCATATCCTTTGTCTTTCATGGATATACTTCCAAACCAATCGCTTTACTTGCTTCAAGTAAACATTTTCTTGTTTTCCCTAATCCCTTGTGGATTTTCTCTTAACATATTCACGTCTTTCCAATAGACAAGAAGCTGATGGTTACCCTTCCACTCCAAATTCAAAAAATGTCTAATGACAAGAAACAATTTTTTTTGGAAAAGTGCTGGTGCCCTCAATTAATGCCATAGTGTTTTCTCGTCAAAACATCTCACGAACAAGAAGATATATGCCTAATAGTAAACAAAAAGAAACGTCAGTCACAGCAACAAAAAGTGTCATGCAATCATAGAAAATTAAATTATCAAATCGTAAGAAATGTCATATTTTGACTCTCATAGACATTAATCAAATACATGAAACATACTGCATAAAGACTTTTATGCCATCCTAGCATTATAAACAGATTGTTACTACGTCGAAAATTGTGCGTAACTGGCTTATTGTGGCACGCGTGCCGATAAAAGCAATGTCGTAGGCTATACGCTATAATGTAATATCGGAATGTTTGGTGTCTTGGTTATGCATTCTACACGGGAAGTAACAAGAAATTAAATGCAGGACAGAAGGTAACGTATCTTTTATGTCCAATCTTTAACAATTTTGTATCACTTTGGAATATCACATAAAACGGATCTGTGGTTCAGGGATTTTTAGTACCTTATTTTACGACGCTTTATCAACATGTGCGGTGCCTCGCACTGAAAGCTAGCTAGTATTTGCTCATATTCGGTTAAAGAAAAAAAAAAACGGAAAAAATATCAACGAGGTAATTTGCCTCTACCGGGAATCGAAACTGGGCCATATGATTTCGCGGTCAGACACGCTAACCCTTACTCCTCGGTTGTGGACGAGAATCTATATTAACAATATAAAGGATCATTTATAACGTAACCTACATTACTTTTTACTCAAAGTCAATGCCAAGCACAAATAATCGATAAGAACATATGAATACAATTTGTCATTTGTGGATTCCGAATTGAACTTCTTTAATAATTTTTTCCCACAATTCATAATGATAGAATGCCTTAAAGTGTTGTATCAAACTCTTAGATAATCTTATTATGAAACTCATGAAAATTGCAGCGCTCTTTATCGTTCGTGCGACAAAAAAATATTCATCATGCCATAAACATCAATATTATCCGATAGTTGCATAAATAACAATTATAATTTATTGTTCAATATAAGAATCTTCAAATTCAGTATTGTAAAAAGTTTGTTATTATTATTATTATTATTATTATTATTATTGTTATTATTATTATTATTATTATTATTATTATTATTATTATTATTATTATTATTATTATTATATTATTATTATTATTAATATTTTTCAATTATAAATTGCTTAAAATTTATAAGTCAGACTATCTCTAAGTACTTCTGTTCAAATAAAATTGAAGAAAAAGGAAATTCATTCCTCTATATACTGTATTGCTGTAACCTGCACAAACTACAAATGATGTTAATGACTCTAAAGACGACAGCAAAGGGATATAGTGCATTGTAAAGAAAAACAGGGGAACAGGACGAAGGCCTTGAAAATTTGGTTGAAAACGAGGCAATAGTGATTTCAGACAAAACAGTGTCATATTTCAAATTTCTGTCTCCAGATAAAATTGAATAACTCATAAATAACGAGCACCAGGCAAATGAGAATTAAAAAGGTGGCACAGTTTATTAATGTTACCACCACCACCACCACCACCGTCTTTTTGCTGGATCAGTAGAAGAGAAGACTTTACGTCCAGCTAAAATAAATGATCATTATTATTATTATTATTATTATTATTATTATTATTATTATTATTATTATTATTATCAGTAGTAGTAGTAGTAGTAGTAGTAGTAGTAGTATTATACTATTTTTATTATTTTATTATTATTATATTATTATTAATATTATTATTATTATTGGTACCTATAAATGTGGTTTGAGGTGTAATCGATCGGCTTTTGATAGGATTCTTTGTTTTATTTCACAGAGCACGAAAATTAGAAAGTAAAATTGAACAATTTAACAAGAAAATTTATTTTTTAAATAACACAATAAGTTTAAATGAAATAATACTTTATGCTATTTATGATGTTATTCAGTATCCATCTTGTCGAACTTATTACATCAGTAATGAAAGTATTTAATGAAGCTTAGTAAATAATATGTGATTGCAATAAAATAACAGAGATTTTGTCATGCGTCTCAAATTTATTCAAAAGCAGAGGCAGGGGCAGAGAAGGCCTGGCGGTCATATATCTACCAGGTTAAATAATTAAACACTAACGGTCTTATTAATAAAGACTCTATATGCAGACGTTTAACTGTCTGATACAATGAGCAGCGCCACCGGCGTGGCTCAGTCGGTTAACGCGCTTGCCTGCCGGTCTGAAGTTGCGTTCGGGCGCGGATTCGATCCCCGCTTGGGCCGATTACCTGGTTGGGTTTTTTCCGATCTTTTCCCCAAACGTAATGTGAATACAAGGTAGTCTATGGCGAATCCTCGGCCTCATCTCGCCAAATATCATCTCGACATCACCAATCTCATCGACGCTAAATAACCTAGTAGTTGATACAGCGTCGTTAAATAACCAACTAAAATAAAAAAAAACAATGAGTAGCTCGTTTATAAGTCGTGTGTAAATTCCTTACTAATATTCACTACATACGTCGTGTATAACAGTATAGCTGTTACACAGCTACGTCATTACTTCATTACGAAAGTAATAGAACATCTGAGGTTCTCTATTGAATCCGGTAGAGCGCTCTAGTGTGCCGTGTTAAGTATCGATAGTACAACTAGCTCTGATCGATTACCACACTATATTTTGGTCAAAGAGTACAAGCTACAGCAATATTATTCCTATTATTCTGTGTTCTTTGGTTTGTTCTTCTGTGGTTACAAGGCAACCATCATCATTAAATGACTGTCGACACGAACAGCTGTTAGAGGGGCGGCCAATTTTTCTCTATATACAACGCTTAATCAAGGGGTTTTCGTGTATATAACTACTGAAAAGGAATTCCCATTGTATACTTACAGCATGTTTATACACCCATCGCTTATGCAAGGGTTATTAGTAACGTTTTCTGTCTCAATTCTGCATACGCCTAGTTTAGAAACTACACACGGTTTATTAGTAAGACCGTAATACTAATACAAAAACACTAATACTAATACAATCTATAACTTATCTGTCACATTATTTAATAAAAATAAACCAAATCTACACGTTCTCTTCCCTTAACATTTTTACCATAATGTAGGCTATATTAAGAGATGCTTAATAACAGACAATGATTCACGTTAGAGATATTTATGGTAAGGTGGATATACATTCTATTATTCCACATTCAACGATCTTATCAAGAAATATCGAGGATGGAGAAAGCAAAACACGTGCTGAAATTATTCCAAAATTAAAAGAATCAATGGAAAAATTGTCATTTCTTTATAAAATTAATATTTTTTAATCTTATCTAGAATTTACACCTTGGTTTCTTTCATATATTTAAAAAATGAGACAATTACTCATTGTATCCATTGTGGAGACTGAAAAAAAAATTGATATTTTTCAAGTAAGGCATATAATCCGAAACCAGTATCAACACCCGTGTTCTAAAATGAAAATAATTTTGAAATTTTTTCTTTCAATAGACCCATTTGGTATGGGAGCCAGTGGTACTAATATTAAGGAAGAGCCTCTAAGCTTTATAATATAATACTGCTTGAATACATATATAGTTACTTACATCTTCGAGTAAGTTTGTTTCTCCTTTTGATCGATGTAATTTAACCTAGAAAAGGAAAAAAAACTATTAAAATTAATGTTAAAAACATAGTACTGCGTCGGTAATTACCAGCAGTACTTATTGATTTATCACTAATGCTAATAAGAACAAACCAAGGAAACAATGTACGCTACTGCCATGTTCGTCTGACAAACTGTCAAGAAATCCTTACATCTACGCATATAACATATACATCCAGGATGAATACTAAATGCCGTCTTCGAAGACTAGGTCGTAATAGGCCACATCAAAGCATTCATAAATAAGATAGGAAGGTCTTTTCCACTCCGATCTCACAACTAACACTCTGTATGCATTTGTGGATTCGCCCATACGTGCTACATGACCTGCCCATCTCACACGACTAGATTTAATGTTGCTATTTAAGTCAGGTGAAAATACAATGCGTGCAGTTCTGCGTTGTAACTTCCTGTATTCTCCTGCAACTTCATCCCTCTTAGCCTCAAATATTTTCCTAAACCCTTATTCCCAAACACCCTTAATCTCTGTTTCTCTCTCTAAGCGAGAGTCCAAGTCTGACAATCATACAGAACAGCTGGTAACATAACTGGTTTATAAATACGATGTAAGAGTAATGGAAAGGAGAAAAATTCTTTCCGGCGCCGGGATTTGAACCCAGGTTTTCAGCTCTACGTGCTGATGCTTTATCCAATAAACCACACCGGATACCACACCGACGTCGGAGAGAATCGTCTCAGATTAAGCTCCAACTCTTGGGTTCCCTCTAGTGGCCGCCCTCTGCACTACGTCATAAAGTCTATGAACGTAGGACCGAAGTCCACACATGTGTTGAGGTGCACTCGTTATGAGTGACTAGTTGGCCGGGATCCGACGGAATAAGCGCCGTCTTAAATCACGAAGTGATTTACGCATATCATATATATTATTTTAATGTACCGAAGTGCATATGATATTTCCATGCAGATATTCTGCGTCATCATTCGATGTAAAAGTAATGGAACGGAGAAAAGTTCACCTCAACACATGTGTGGACTTCGGTCCTACGTTCATAGACTCTATGACGTAGTGCAGAGGACGGCTACTAGAGGAAACCCAAAAGTTGGCGCTTAATCTGACGCGGTGGTATCCGGTGTGGCTTAGTGGATCAAGCATCAGCACGTAGAGCTGAAAACCCGGGTTCAAATCCCGACGCCGGAGAGAATTTTTCTCCTTTCCATTAATCTTACATCGCATGATGACGCAGAATATCTGCATGGAAATATCATATGTACTTCGGTACATTAAAATAATACATATGGTTTATAAATGCTAACTTTCAGATTTTTTAGACTCAGACGAGATGACAAAAGCTGCTGAACCGAATAATAACAAACATTTCCTATAATTTATTCTGTGTTTTATTTCCTCTCGAGTGTCATTTAAATTTGTTATTTTCTCTAAGATATTTGAAATTTTCCACCTTTTTCGGAGAATAAATCTCCAAGTTTTATATTTCCATTTCGTGCAATATTCTGGTCACGATACGTATTCATTCCCCTTGTCTTTTCGGGATTTACTTCCACACCTATCGCTTTACTTGCTTCAAGTAAAATTTCCGTGTTTTTCGTAATATTTTGTGGATTTTCTCTTAACATATTCACGTCATTCGAATGGACAAGAAGCTGATGTTACCCGTTCAATTCCAAATCCTGTATGTTATTCTGAACTTTCCTCTTGGAATATTCTAGAGCGAAGGAATATAACGCTTCTATTGCACTCAGATGAATTCTAATCTGCCTTTTTCGTGGCGCACATCGATTTGTTTAGATAGAACTTAATCATCCTTTATCACAAGCTCCAGTTGATTGCAGTAGCGGGGTTTTGAGCAAGTAATCTCAACTAGTTTTATTGATCACTGATATGACTCTGCTTAAAGCTGTGTATTTGGCCTTTGTGGAGGTAATTTTTCGAAGTATTACGAAATCCACGATTTCGTTATTTATACCGTATGTGAAGTAGTAGTTCGTTACAATTTATGACATCGATAGAAATAACCCCATACAACTAAAAATTATTCATGCAGTTTTTTTATAAGGCAAATATATGTCTTAAAATTGCACCTCTTGTTGTAATGATTACGGCATTAAATGTATCCTTTTTCAAATATATCTCCAAAGAGGTTTGCCCTTGAAATCATTACTCATCATCAATATCATCAACAGTATGGCTTTGGCCTTTGGCTCTTCCGGCTTCAAGTATTGTGCTTACATGAAATATTATAGTAATATGGCCTATTATAATTGTACTGAGTTTTTATAAAATGTTAAAATTTACAGTTCAAAAGACTGAAATATTATTCAATATTAATTAAATTGATCTCTCCATCGTTTACATGGACGTCCTTGGTCTCTTCTGCCCTTCTGCCGCAGGTGAATTCTAAATGATTCTCCCAAACTATACGCATATTCCACGTCAATTCATGTATATATGAAAAATTTACTTACCCCCTGATCACTGGACGTGGACGCTCGCTGGTCAGCGTATTCTGTCGCTTTCTGATGTCGCAAATTGGGGGATTGCTGCAAAACGAAGTGAAGAATATCAGGCATTGTACAAAAACATGAAAAACGTCTTCAGGCCAAACAATTTTCCTGACCGAAATATAAGTACTCATTGTGGTAAAGTGGAATGTAGACTTCAGCGTTCTCAAAAAATATCTAATGACCAGAAAAAAGGTTTTATTGGGAAAGTGCTGGTGCATTCAATTAATGCCATAGTGTTTTCTCGTCAAAACATCTTACGAACAAGATGATATATGCCAATAGTAAACAAAAAGAAACCTCAGTCTCAGCAACGAAACGTGTCATGCAAATTGAAGCAAACACATCACAGAAAATGAAATCATCAAATAGCAAGAAGTCTCACATCATGACTCTCATAGACATTGATCAAATACATAAAACATACTGCATAAAGACTTTCAAGCCATCCTAGCATTATAAACAGATTGTTACTACGTCGAAAGTTGTGCGTAATTGCCTTTATGTGGCACGCGTGCCGATAAAAGCAATGTCGTATTTGTAATGATGTAATACCGGAACGCTTGCTATCTTCGTTTTCCATTCTACGCGCAAAGTAACAGGAAATGAATTGCAGGACAGAAAGTAACGTATCATTTATTTTCAATCTTTAACACTTTTGTATCAATTTTGTAATATCACATAACACAGTTGTGTGGGTTCAACAATTTTTTAATAGCTTATTTTACGATATTTTATCAACATCTCAGGTTATTTAGCGTCTAAATGAAAAGATGATAATGCCGGTAAAATGAGTGCGGAGTCTCGCACCCAAAGTTACCCAGCATTTGCTCATATTCGGTTGAGGGAAAACACCGGAAAATAAACTCAACGAAGTAACTTGCCTCGACCGGAAGTCGAAACCGGGCCACCTGATTTCGCGGCCAGACACGCTAACCGTTACTCCGCGGTTGTGGACGAGAATCTACATTAACAAAATAAAGGAACATTTGTGACGTAACCTTCAAGGTCGTCCATTACTCTTTGCTGCATGTAAAAGCGAGGTGTAACTAATCGATAACAATATATTATTTCAATTTGTCAGCTATGGATCCCGAATAGAATATCTTTCATAAATTTTTCCCACAATTTATAATGCTAAAATGCCATAAAGTGTTGTATCAACTCGTAGATAATCTTATTATGAAATTCATGAATATTGTAGCACTCATTATCGTTCGTGCGACAAACATTCATCATGCCATAAACATCAAGATTACCCACTTGTTGCATAAATAACTATTATATTTTATTGTTCAATATAAGAATCTTCAAATTGAGTAACGTAAAGTGTTTGTTATTGTTATTTATATTTTTCAATTACAATTTGCTTAAAATTTATAACTCAGACTATCTCTAAATATTTCGTTTCAAATAAAATTGAAAAAAAAAGGAAAATCATTCCGCTATAATTATATTGCAGTAACCAATACAAACTACAAATGATATTAATAACCCTAAACACGACAGCAAAGGCATATATTGTATTGTAAAGAAAAACATTGGAACTGGACGAAGGGCTTGAAAATTTGGTTGAAAGCGATGCAAAAGTGATTTCCGACGAAAAAGTATCATATTTCAAATTTCTGTCTCCAAATAAAATTGAATAATTCATAAATAACGAGCACCAGCCAAAGAGAATTAAAAAGGAGGCACAGATTTATTACAGTTATTATTTTATTATTATTATTATTATTATTATTATTTTATAATGTATTATTATTATTACTATTACTATTTTACTTTTTGTTCGTTGAATGGAAGAGAAGGCCTACGGCATTAACAATGCCAGCTAAAATAAATCATTATGATTATTATTATTATTATTATTATTATTATTATTATTACTATTACTATTATTATTATTATTATTATTATTATTATTATTATTATTATTATTATTATTATTATTATTATTATTATTATTTATTGTTGGTATTGGGCACTATAAATGTGTTTAAGCGTAATCGAACGGCTATTAATCAGATTCTTTTTTTTATTTCACAGTGCGCGAAAATTGGAAAGTAATATTGAACAATTAAACAAGAAAATTTAATTTTTAAATAACAGAATTCTTTAAATGAAGTAATACCTTTTGTTATTTATTATGTTATTCAACATCCATCTTGTCGCACTTGTTACATTAGTAATGAAGATATTTAATGAATCTTTGTAAATATGTGATTGTATATAAATAACAGAGATTTTGTGATGTGTGTCAAATTTATTCCAAAGCAGACAATCTATATCAGTCACATCGTTTAATAAAAATAAACCAAATATACATGTTCTCTTCCCTTAAAATTTTTACCATAACGTAGGCCAGTCTTGCGATGGTGACTAATAATTTCGAGCTAGAACTCTTTTATGCCAGCTGCGCGCGCGCGGAGCTCTTTTACCTGTAAACACTGCTAAAGGATGTACAGATCTTAAAATGCAGCGCATCATGACGGAACGGAAGCGCTTAAAGCTTTCAAGGAATATTTATGCTTCGAACATGGTGATGAAGTCCAGTGTTTGTTGTGTAAAAAAAATATCATTTGCAAAAAAAAGCAACATAAAACGGCATTATGAGACGCAACATGAAAAAAATAGCTTTATTCAGGAGAAGAGAGAAATAAATTGATGTCGTAATTGTCATCGAAGATAAATTAATTTACATTAAGATCAATAGTTTGTATCTAGATTCCTTTTATTTCTTTATTTTAAATGTATTGTTGATGTTTTATTTGTTGCTCGTTTCTGGATATTTACTTTTATTGGACTACGTGTATCTTTAATTTAGAAATAATATTTTATCTTTGATTGCACCTTAACTTATACTATTACTAAGCTCAAAAAGCTAATTCACTTTTATTCCAATAACTATTTTCAAGATTTTGAGCAAATATGAACTAAACTTTTTGAAAACTTTGATGCAAGAAACTTTTTTAGTAACGTCAATATAAAATATACTTAAAAATATAATTTCAAAACTATTAGACCTAATTGTATCAAATTTTGTACCGATGATATTATTATAGATCTGTTGATATAGTTTAAATTTCACAAATTTAGGCTGAAATTGTGGAAGTTTTCAAAGTCATACATATCCATACATATCCCCTTAAATTATTGACCCCAAAAATTACGATGTCTCTCAATATCTTAATTTAATCAATTTGTTTTTTCGTGTTACGTGCATCTCACAAATCACTCTAAGAAAACTCATTACGTAATTACGACTGGAGAGTGAGGACTACATTTTCATAATCACACAATCGATATACTCTATTTCAATCAATATTGCCATTAATATTTTTTCAATGAATACTCAAAAATACTTAGAGATCACACACGTCGAGCAGGTAGACCCTATTAGTTTCTCCTAACCAATGAAGTGAAGTATTTGCATAATAAATAAATGCTTTTAACAAGAAAATGGTTTACATACAATTAACTTTTCCTATTTCTCTTTTTGTTCCTAAAAAACCTTTCCCTTTGCGATTGGTTTATATATACACATGTATATTAAATAACTGAATAATATGCCCTATTACATAGTTGAAATTTAGTAGCCCAAGTTATTGTAATAATTGCTGGCTTTATTCGCTGCATGTGCATGTACATGCCGGATGTCTACTTTACGATGTTATATAGTGGCTGCGCTATGCGCTCGTGATCAAGGTCGTGCTCTTCTATGGTCATTGGGAGCTAATATCGTCTCACCCCTGATATAGGCTATATTAAGAGATGCTTAATCACAGACAATGGTTGACGTTAGAGATATTTATGGTAAGGTGGATGTACATTCTATTATTCCAAATTCAGCGATCTTATCATGAAATATCGAGGATGGAGAAAGCAAAATACTTGCTGAAATTATTCCAAAATTAAAAGAATCAATGGAATAATTGTCATTTTTTTATGAAATCAATGTTTTTTATCTTATCTAGAATTTCCACCTTGGTTCCTTTAATAAATTAAAAAAGAGACAATTGCTCGTTTTATCCATTGTGGAGATTAAACAAAATTAATATTTTTAAGTTAAGGCATATAGTTCGAAACCAGTATCAACACCTGTTCTCTAAAATGAAATCAATTCTTGAATTTTTTTTTTTTCAATATACAGTTTGACATGGGAGCCAGTGATACTAATATTAAGGAAGAGCTTTATAATATACTACTACTTGTATACACATATAGTTATTTACATTTTCCAAAAGATTAATGTCACCGAATTCACGATGGATGCGACTCTAGAAAAGGAAAAGAAACTATTAAAAATCATGTTAAAAACATAGTACTGCGTCGGTAATTGTCAGCAGTACCTTCTGATTTATTACTAATGCTAATAAGAACAAACCAAGGAAACAATGTACGCTACTGCCATGTTCGTCAGACAAACTGTGACTAAATCCTTAGATCTACGCATATAACATATACATGCAGTGTAAGTACTAAATGCCGTCTTCGAAGACCAGGTCGTAATAGGCCACATCAATGCATGCATAAATAAGATAGGAACAAATACTCTATTTTGCAATGTTCCCCAATTGTCTACAGGACCAAATATTATTTCTGTGTGAAACGCTTTTGTATTGAAGATTTCAGTTCAGACTGTGACTCCGATTTGTCCATATCAAACATCCCGCACTTCCAAATTACACTCTCTTACTCCAAGCATGACCCACACAGGTTTGATAGAAATTAATCCAACGCCGATTTTTTTGTTTTATTGGGTTATTTTACGACGCTGTATCAACATCTAGGTTATTTAGCGTCTGAATTATATGAAGGTGGTAATGCCGGTGAAATGAGTCATGGGTCCTGCACCGAAAGTTACCCAGCATTTGCTCGTATTGGGTTGAGAGAAAACCCCGGATAAAACCTCAACCAAGTAACTTGCCCCGACCGAGATTCGAACCCGGGCCACACGGTTTCTCACCCAGACGCGCTGACCGTTACTCTACAGGTGTGGACTCCAACGCTGAACAACGGGTGAATCGCGCACCACATTTTGAAAACCGGCGTCTGCAAGACGTATGCAATGTAAACATGACATGCTTACCTTACTTCAAAATGAGAAACAGCTACGTATCGTAATGTCAATTTAAACTGTGACATTGCACAGAGAACTCGCTGTGCAGTACTTGAAAACAAATCAACTACAGTTATTTTCTTCGCAGTTCTTGCGCTTAAACGAAGAATTCCGATTCTTTCAGGGACAGATAGATACATGTCGCACACATCACATTGTTGTCGTATTTTTGACATTTAATTCCAAATACTACGCGCTTTGGGTCAAAAGTAACTAATACTCCATTTGACTTCTCGGTATTGCCTCCAATATCTCCATAACTATTCATCATAACATGACGGTTCTTATCTCGAATTTCATCGCCACCGATCGTTTGGTGTGCCTTAGGAAGTGATCCGTCGTTTGTCGGTACATCAAAGAAAGTTGTTATTCGTTGTGGACGGAATTTGCCACTAGTTTGTAGTTCGTAGCGGAACGCAGCGCTTAGTTTCACCAACAGGATGTCGAAACTGGAGTGGACGGAAGAAGAGTGTTATAAATCTTATTAATGCATATAAGCAGCAGGAAACTTTATGGAATCCCTAGTATCCTCTTACCACACACTAAAGTAAGAAAACATGTTTGGAAAGCTATTGGAAAGATGTTTAGCAGCAAGTTAGACGAGTCAAACACTTGCTCCATTTGAAAATTATTTTTGTTTATTTATTTCCAGTGGATACATATTTGTTGTTTATTGTAAGGAAAAGAAAATTGAGTCCCTAGTCCCTACTGACATCATTCCGGAGGGAAAGACAGAAGTTCATAAAAAAGATCTGGAATGGGGAGTTATGAAGTGTACGAGTCAACTTGGTTCGCGTATAAACATATGTCGTTGCTTTTGGACAAATTCACGCCCAGAAAAAACAAAGTTCCAACCTTGTGCACACAAAATAATTCATTGGAACTGAAAAATGCCTTTTCGTAAGCATGATGTGAATTCGACAAATACAGAGAAATCTTTCTTTTTAATATTTTAAGATAATTATTGTCAGTGAGGTATCCGTATATTGAAACTTTCCCCTGTATTGCAGTCGTAACTTAATAAAATCTTCCAGTTCCTCAATTATAGCTGTATATATTTCTGGAACAATCCTGGTATCAACTGTTTCGACACTTTCAATTAAGACATTAAACTTGTATACGAATCTCCTGTAGCGAGATTTCGAAGTGTTAATGCTAGCCTTTCCTGAATAGATATTGCTTCTCGCCAGCTTGGAAATTGTTGACCCTATTTTGCACAGTAATATTTCGAAGTCAGTTTCTGAAATGCGACAGAAGTTGTGAAACTGTCCCGATTCCATTCGACGTAAATCATGAAGCAAGTCAGTGCCTCTATACTGATTGCGACTTTCGTAGAGTGGCGTCTGACACCATCGCCTTTTGTTTTTTAACTTTCTCTTTGTTAAACTGCCTATAATAATAACGGCTGCACTTGCTATAATTATATTTTCGTCTACCATTATTGCGGATAATCAGCGAACGTGAATGTTTTCTGACCATTTGCGAATGATTTGTACGTTGCTCCAAACAGCGAACGAACAACGAAGTGTCGCTTCATCATTCGTTCGTTGTTCGTTCGCTAAGTGAGTACCCACCTTAACACGCTCCTGTCTTCGAAGACGACGTTTAGTAATCAGCCTGTATACATACAGAGTGTCCCAATTAACGTTTCACCTCCAATAGCAAGATAAATATTTCAAATATGCACAAACCGACAATTACAAGTTAAATAAAGTTACATCGAAGGACACATCTGATACATGAAAAGGGTTTTTGTACCTGATATAATTTTCAAGATATTAGAGTCATCTTTGTTTTTTTAAATGGGACCAACTATGTTTTGTATTACAAATGATGCGTTAGCTCTGTCTAATAACAACTGGCTATTTTATTGGCTTTTTGAATGTCATAGGTAAGAATACACATTACCAATGTCTGACCAAGATTCGAATACGAGGAGGATAATTCTGGTTAGATTTGTGCGTCAATTAAACCACAATCACAATGTAGGTCCTGTATATTTTAATACTAGTATGTGTTGCACATGGTGAAGTGAGACATAATAGTAGTGTACAATAAAAAATAAATAATTATTCACAAAAACAAAACACAAAATCTCCGGTGTGCAATCAGATTTCTCGCCGATGCCTAATCTTTATATTTTCCAGTACAGAACTGAAGAAATAAGGGTTGTATTGGGTAGTATACAGAATTATAGGTGTGTTCGATCTTCAATTAAATCAACATGATAAGGGTGCGACACACGTTATTTATCTTTGCTCTTACCGGTGACATTCAAACAGTCTGTAAATTAATCAGTTGTTATTAGATAGAGCTAATGGAACAACTGCAATACAAAAGTTAATTCGTTTCCTTTTAAAAATGACATTTATTTCTCATACATTGAATATTATTTCTTTTACAAAAAATATATTAAGGGAAGCTGTTGTCCCTCGTTTATTTTCAAACTTATGTGGTGTAATTTTTGTTTTAGCAGTTGATCACTTTAATTTCATCATTCAGCTGTTCTGTGAATGATTTAGTTTTTGTTGAAACAATGTGTTTTTTAATCTAAAACGTAAGTAATTTTCAAACTAATGAATTATTTTAATTCATTCTTTAGTTACATGATTAAAAACTTAGATTTTTATTTTTAAAACCTGGTATTTTCGCTACGTATCCATGTGGTTATTGGTTTATTTTCGGTACCTGAGACTTGAAAACTTGCTGAGATATATTCTACTAATTTCTGATGTACTTAGCGACGGTGTACCTGGGGAGAACTGTTTTCAGAAGGACTCGTTATATTTTAAATAATTTCGTAAATAAGTTACTCTTATGAGTAATCAAGAACAGTATTTAGTAATGGCTTTTGTGGGGTTTCAGCTTCGGAGGATTTGCCACGAAGCAAATGAAAATTCAAGAGGCAAACCCCGGCAAAACTAAATTATGTTCTTTCCAGAAAAATAAAACTCATAATCATAAAAACGAAAGGCACTTGTTCTAATAGATACGCCAGAGAAAACCGAGATAGAAGAAAGAAAAAAGATAGTTGTGTGAAAAGAGAAATATGACGGATAAAGTTCAGAAATGGAAGAAGTTGAAACCAATGCCATTTTAAGTGTAAATGACACTGAGTTGATTGCTCGAGCGAATTTAGAACAATCAAGAGAAGAAAATTTTGTTCTCATTTTTGTGGAAGGAAAGAGAGCCTAATTGTAATTTTTTGTTTGCAGAATTTGTAAAATGATTTGTGAAACAGAATTCGAAGTTCAGTATCTAAAGAAGACGAAATAGAAATATAAAAAATAAAGAAATTAAGCCTTCGAAGAGGTGGATCAATTCAAACATCTTGGAGCAACAGTAACAAATACAAATGATACTCGGGAGGAAATTAAATGCAGAATAACTATGGGCATTGTCTGTTAATGTTCGTTTGAGAAGCTTTTGTCATCAAGTCTGCTGTCAAAAAATCTGAAAGTAAGAATTTATAAAACAGTTCTATTACCGTCGTGTTCTAATGGTTGTGAAACTTAGAATCTCACTTTGACAGAACAGAGATTAAGGGTTTTTGAGAATAAGGTTCCTAGGAAAAACATTTGGGCTAAGATGAAGTTACAGGAGAATGAAAAAGTTACACAACGCAGAACGCACGTAATAATTCACATCACTTAATTAGGAACATTAATTCCAGACGTCTGAGAATGGCAGGACATGTAGCAAGTATGGGCGAATCGAGAAATGTATATACAGTGTTAGTGTGGAGGCCGGAGGACGAAAGACCTTTGGGCAGGCCGAGAGGTAGGTGACAGGATAATATTAAAATGAATTTGAGGTATGTGATGATAGGGACTGGATTAATCTTGCTCAGGATAGGGACCGATGGTGGGCTTACGTATGGAGGCAATGAATCTCCAGATTGCTTAAAAGCCATAAGTAAGTAAGGAAGTAAGTATCAAAAGAAGTTTACTAAATTTGATAATTTATTTTTTTTTTTACATGATGAGCAATCAGATATTTTTGACCTTCCTTCAGAGGATATTGTGATCAAACTTCCCCCTTGATAGATAAACGAAGACATACGAGTATAGCAGACATTCCAACATTCGGGGGGGGGGCAGAATGTAATATCTTACCATTGTTTTTAATTGGAGAATTAAGAGAAAGACTACCAGTAGCTAAGCGAGTAGAGCATCAAGTTAATATTAGTAAATTCATTATTCTGAAATTAAAGGATGAGTTAACTAAGCAAAATTATCAGGTCGAAATTTCGAATAGTTTTGCCACTTTAGGAAGTTCCGACGAAGTTGAGGAAGAGTTTGATTTTAATAGCGTTGGGAAAATATCAGAGATAATATCATAATTACAGCTGAGCAGAGCATAAGTTATTATGAAACGAAGAATAAGAAACCGTGGTTTGTTGAAGATTGTTACATGGTAGTAGAAAGAAGGAAACGGCCAAAATTGAAATTCTTACTGGATCCAGTTGAGGAAAATAGAGTTAATTATTTCAATGAAAGACGGAAAGTAAGTCGTCCAATTGGGAATAAAAAGAGAGGTTACTTGAAGAAAAAACTGAATGAGATAAAAACAAATAGCAAGAATAAAAACATTCGAGAATTATATAAGACTATAAAGAAATTTAAAAACGAATATCAGGCAAGGGTAAACATGATCAAGGATGAGAATGGTGACTTGCTTTTATACTCTCTTTCAATCCTGAAGAGATGGAAAAACTATTTTGGGCAAGTACTAAATGTACATACGCCAAACAGAAATGATTGGAACGAAATTAAAATATAAATTTGAGCCATTTATACCGGAACCCACACATTCTGAGGTCGAAATTGTGATATATATTATAAAAAAGTACAAGTCTCCAGGTATCGATCAAATTCCTGCATCATTAGTACAAGAGGGTGGAAGCGCTTTATCTAGCGAAATTTATAAACTTGTACTTGCTATTTGGGAAACGTAAATTGTACCAAAACAATGGGAGGAGTCCATAATTGTACCTATTTTTAAGAAGGGCACAAGACTAACCGTGGTAACGTTCGAGGAATATAATTTTTATTAACGTCGTGCAATATTTTGTCCAATGTTCTTTTGAGAAGATTAACTCCGTACGTAGATGAAATAATTGGGGATAATCAGTTCGGTTTGAGGCGTAATAGAACATTTTTTTTATTCAACAGATATTGGAGAAAAATGGGAGTATAAGTGTACAGTACATCAGTTATTCACAGATTTCAAAAGGGCGTATGACTCGGTTAAGAGAGACGATTTATACTGTGTGAACAGTATAGAGCAGAACACGTTTGACGGCAGGCCGGCTTTGCGCACAGAGGTGAGGGACTCAAGGTCATGCGAGTTGTAAAACCTGTTCTGCTCTATACTGTCCACCCAGTACAATATTCTTACTTAATTTGATATTCACAAGAAACTAGTTCGATTAATTAAAATATATCTCGCTGAAAATTACAGCCGAGTCCGTATAGGCCAGTTTCTATCTCATGCTTTTCCAATTCACTGCGGGCTAAAGCAAGGAGATGCACTATCACCTTTACTTTTTAATTTCGCTCTAGAATATGCCATTGGAAAAGTTCAGGACAACAGATAGGGTTTGAAATTGAACGGGTTACATCAGTTTCTTTCCTATGCGAATGCCGCGAATATGTTAGGAGAAAATCCACAAACGATTAGCGAAAACACGAAAATTTTACTTGAGCCAAGTAAAGCGATAGGTTTGGAAGTAAATCCCGAAAAGACAGAGTATGTGATTATGTCTCGTGACCAGAATATTGTACGAAATGAGAATATAAATTTTCGACATTTATCCCTCGAAGACGTGGAAAAATTCAAATATCTTGGAGCAACAGTAACAAATATAAATTATACTCGGGAGGAAATTAAACGCGGAATCAATATGGAAAATGCCTATTAATATTCGGTTAAGAAGCTTTTGTTATCCAGTCTGCTGTCAAAAAGTCTGAAAGTTAAAATTTATGAAACAATTATATTACCAGCTGTTCTGTATGGTTGTGAAACTTGGACTCTCACTTTGAGAGAGAAACAGAGATTAAGGGTGTTTGAGAATAAGGTTCGTAGGAAATCATTTGAGGCCAAGAGGGATGGAGTTACAGGAGAATGGATAAAGTTACAAAACGCAAAACTGCACGCTTTGTATTCTTCGCCTGACTTAAGTAGGAACATTAAAGCCAGACGTTTGAAATGGGCAGGCATGTAGCACAAATGGGCGAATCCAGTAATGAATGTAGACTGTTAGTTGGGAGATGGGAGGGATAAAGACCTTCGGGGAAGCGGAAACGTAGATAGGAGGATAATATTAAAATGAATTTGAGGGTGGTGGGATACGATGGTAGAGAGTGGATTAATATTGTACAGGATAGGAACGGTTGGAGGGCTTATGTGAGGGCGGCAATGATCTGCGGGTTCCTTAATAGTAATATTATTATTATTATCATTATCATCATTATTATTATTATTATTTTTATTATTATTATTATTATTATTATTATTATTATTATTATTATTACTAAGGTCTCTGTGTACTTAACTTCGTTGTAGAAAAAAGACTGGACATTATATTTGCCCTGAAACAGTAATATTTTAGATTAATAATCTATACCTAATTATTATAATCTGTAGCAAGCTTTCATGAATATTCCAACATAAATGCAAGGATAAATATGTTCTTTGGGTACCTTCCTTTAAATAATATTAAATCACTACGAAATAATTTAATTCAAACATTCATCCTTTGACAGTTTAGTCTAAAAGCAGAACTCCATTTTTTCTTATTGATTATTTTTTGTACGAGTATCTGATAGTCAATTTGCACATTTGATGGAGTTCAATAATTCATTCGTTAATTCTGTATGGTATTGAATTGATTAAAACTGTTTAAAATAAGTATATTATCTTTTAATATAATTGCAATGAATTGTTATTTAATAATTTTTTCTATAACAAAGGAACATAACGCACTCACATGACTTCTCGTCAGCTTTCTTGTCTGGCATACACCGATTTGTTTAGATGAAACTTCCTCATCCTTTATCACAAGCTTCAACTGATTGCAGTAGCAGGGTTTTGACCATGTAATCTTAAACTAGTTATATTGATCACTTGTAATTGGTATGGCTTAGCTTAAAACTGTACATTTGGCATTTGTGGGTTTATTTTATTCGAAGTATTATGAAATCCACGATCTTGTTATTTATCCCATATGTGAAGTAGTAGTTCGTTACAGTTTATGAAATGGATAGAAAGAACCCCATACAACTAAAAAATATTCATGCACTTTTTTATAAAGCAAATATGTTTATCGCAAAATTATACCTCTTGTTATAATGATCATAGCTTCAAATTTATATTTTTAAAATATATCTCCAAAGTAGTTATCTCTTGAAATATTTAGTAAAATATTAATAAGTGAATAAGTTGTGTACACTTTACTTATTTACAGTGTCCAATTCGACACCAGCACTAAGAAAAGAAAACTATATTGGTTATGAAATATGGAAATCTCTTAGACAAAAATAGACGCAGGTGAATTCTAAACACCCGTCCCTACCTGTAAGCAACTTCCATTTTAATTCATATATACGAGAAAATTACTCACCCAGTGACTATCACGTGACTTAAGGGTCTCATAACTGCTTATTTGTTCTCGTGTAGCTCCATTCTCAGAGTAACTTGATCCCTGCAAAACGAAGTGATTTGAAGAATATCAGGCATTGTACAAAAACATGAAATCGTCTTTAGGCCAAACAATTTTCCAGAACGAAATATAAGTACACATTGTGATAGGGTGGAATGTAGACTTCAGTGTTCTCAAAAATGTCTGATGACCAGAAAAAGTTTTATTGGAAAAGTGCTGGTGCCTCCAATTAATGCCATAGTGTTTTCTCGTCAAAACATCTTACGAACAAGAATATATATGTCTAATAGTAAAAGAAAAGAAACGTCAGTACCAGCAACGAAAATGCCTTGCAAATTGAAGCAAACACATCATAGAAAATTAAATTATCAAATCGTAAGAAATGTCACATTATGACTCTCATAGACATTAATCAAATACATAAAACATACTGTATAAATACTTTTATGCCATCTTAGCATTGTAAACAGATTGTTACTACGTCGAAAATCGTGCGTAATTGGCTTATTATGGCACGCGTGCCGATAAAAGCAATGACGTATTTGCAATGACGTAATACCGGAACTCTTGCTGTCTTGGTTTCTCTTCTACGCGCGGCCTAACAAGAAATGGAATGCAGGACAGAAGGTAACGTATCATTTATTTTCAATCTTTAACAATTTTTGTATCACTTTTGTAATATCACATAAAACAGTTCTGTGGTGCAGAGAAACTATATTAACAAAATAAAGGAACAGTTGTTACATAACCTGCAAGGTCAGCCATTACTCTTTACTCAATGTCAATGCCAGGCGCAAGTCATCGATCAGAATGTATTATGAATATAATTTGTCAGTTATTGATCCTGAATTGAATTTCTTTCATTATTTCTTTCCTACAATGTATAATGCTAAGATGCCATAAATTGTTGTATTAACTTGTGGATAATCTTATTATGACACTCATGAAAATTGTAGCACTCGTTATCGATCATGCGACAAACATTCATCATGCAATAAACATCAGTTATCCACTTGTTGCATAAATAACTATTATACTTCATTGTTTAATATAAAGATCTCCAAATTGAGTAACGTAAAAGAGTTTTGATATTATTATTAATATTTTTTAATTACATCACTACGTACTTCTATTCAAATAAAATCGAAGAATTAGGAAATATATTTCTCTATACATAGCTCTAACCAACACAAATTACAAATGATATTAATAATCCTAAAAATGACAGCAAATGAATAGATTGTAAAGAAAAGACAGTGGAACAGGACGAAGGGTTTGAAAATTCGGATGTAAACGAGGGAAAAGTGATTTCTGACGAAACAGGTATTTTGTTCTCCTGAAAAATTATGTTTTATGAGTTACACTACTTATCTATATCATGTGCATTATACTGGCTCATTCGAAATCAGTTACTTAATAGGTCTTATACAGTTTTGTAGCGCATTTCCAATCTTATAGTCCTGTTGCTCTAATTTCCTGCAGTCAATCACGTTGCAGGTCGGCTACATTTAAACGTGTGCGTCTTATGATTCGCTGATGAAGACGTTATGCATATCCTAAGGCTCGATAAATACTTAATATAATCGCCCACCATTTTAGCTCTTTCGTTGGCGTTCGCAGAAACCACAGGAGGTCGTCATTTGCCGTTCAATTATTTGCTCAATTACAGTGCGTTTGATTTATTATCATAGGAGCTACGACATGATAATGTTTAACGGTACGGCAAATAGATTCCTCGTCTAGTAGCTCGGCAATGAAAGAACAAAAATAGCGAACGATACTACCTACCTAGACTTTATAGAGCCTTCATTTCTTAAGACGTAAGCAAAGAGGAGGAGTCACGCAGGGAATAACAGCTTCGTGTCTATAGCTATGCATAAGAAGTATTCTCCCTTTCTACACATATACTCACTATTGTCATCTATTATTCACAACTTCCTTATAACGTAGGCCTATATTCAAGTATTCGTTCAGTATATATAATGTTTCGGAATATGTATGATGAGACTTTGTGTTAAATTTTAACATACCTTGTTAACATATCCCACACAGTACAACATTAGCAACTTTCGACATAATTAACCTATACACAAACATACCCATAAAAGATACACCACAGATACTAGAACAAATGCTCAAAAACAACACACCACAAGAACAAATGCAAGAAATCATCCACACCACAGACATCATCACAAAACAAAACTACTTCACATACAATAACATATATTACACACAAACCGAAGGCCTACCCATGGGATCACCCATTTCCAGCATACTAGCAGAAATATTCTTACACCACGTAGAACAGACATACATACAAAACAAAGGCAATAACAAACACGGAGACAACATATATGGCACAGATACGTAGATGACATAGGCCTACTAATAATACTATACAAAGGAAACAAAAGACAGATCCAAAACCTACATCAACACATAAACAAAATACACCCAAAGCTACACTACACATTAGAAATTGAAAACAACAAACCCATAAATTTTCAAGTCATTACAATAACAAAAGTAGACAACAAACACACATTCAAAGTATATAGAAAACCCACAACAACAACAACACACATACATACACAACACATCCAACCACCCCACACAACACAAGCTGCATTCCGAACAATGGTACACAGACTAATCAACATACCAATGAACCAACAGGATTACAAAGAAGAACTAAACACAATCAAATACATAGCACAAGAAAACGGATACAACCCCAACATAATAGAGAACATAATACGTAAGACAAAACAAAACCTCAAAAAACAGAAGAATACAACACAAACACAAGAACACAAAAAAAATACATCATACTAACACACGAACACAAAATCGTACATAAAATTGCAACCTCATTCAAGAAATTAAATTACAACATCGCATACGGAACAAATAACACTCTACAAAAACATCTCAACACCAAACAAATACAACCACAAAGGCGTATACAAACTCAAATGCAACACCTGCAACAACTTCTACATAGGACAGACAGGCAGATCATTTCAAACACGTTACAAAGAACACATCACAGCCATAACAAAATTACAAAACACCTCCACATATGCAGAACACAACACAAATTCCAACCACACCTACAGAGACATCAACACAGACATGGAAATACTGCACATCTAATCAAAAAGAAAGAAACTCAACACACTAGAACAATATGAAATATACAGACACACGAAAACACACCCCAACGATATTCTCAACACACAACTCAATTTCAAAATACATACACTCTTTGACTCTACACTACGAACGCACACTCACAGGAAACAACAGGCGCCAACACCAACAACGACCAGTTCTGAAGATAACCCAAAATAGGTCGAAACATGTTCACAAGGTATGTTACAATTTAACACAAGAAAGTCTCATCATACATACTCCGAAGTGATACAGTGTTAAAAGTTGTGTAATCAAAATGTGTGTGTGTGTGTGTGTGTATATATATATATATATATATATATATATATATATATATATATATATATATATATATATATATATATATAATGTATTGGATAGGTATACTATATTGTAAATGAAGGTGGC
This sequence comes from Periplaneta americana, assembly GCF_040183065.1. Lineage (NCBI taxonomy): Eukaryota > Metazoa > Arthropoda > Insecta > Blattodea > Blattidae > Periplaneta > Periplaneta americana. The sequence goes on from NC_091125.1 coordinate 2,593,951, forward strand.
AGTTTCGAGCCGAAAACATTTATCTCTTAATATGTGCAAATATAATTTTTAAAGAACTCGGAGGTTCATTGCCGCCCTCACATAAGCTCGCTATCGGTCCCTAGCCTGAGCAAGGTTAAACCAGTCTCTACAATCATATCCCACCTCCCTCAAATTTATTTTAATATTATCCTCCCATCTATGTCTCGGTCTCCCCAAAGGTCTCTTCCACTCCGGCCTCTCTCTTAACACACTACATGCATTTATGGATTCGCCCATACGAGCTACATGCCCTGCCCGTGCTTAACTTCATAGCAGAAAAAACCGCGGAAAACGATATTAGTCATGAAGCCTAAATATTTCAAATTATGATGATGATGATGATGATGATGATGATGATGATGATGATGATGATGGTGATAGTGATGGTGATGATGATGATGACGACGACGACGAAAATATGGATTAAAGACCACCGATGAGATATCGTATAAAGTTGGAACATTGACTGAATTAAAGAATTATCAAAGTATTGTAAAACACGATGTGAATATTGTGCGCGCACATATAAAATTATTTACTGAAGGTCTATGGGTCGTTTGCAATATGAATGATGAGAAGTGTTCTCTTTCTTGTAGCATTTATTTTTATATCTAAAGACAGTAAGTCCTAGAGAAACTTGATTAATTACGAAGCTACTTGCCTATTTCATCAAACAAAATTCAATTACCGATAATGAAGGAAGGTATGTAGTTCGAAACTGGTATTAATATCTCTGTCCTGAAATTAAATTTAATTTTGAAAATAAATAAACAAATAAACACGTATCATAAGAAATACACTGCACACAATATACTACACTGTTGAATAATTTTAAAGGAAAAACTTTTCCTGAGCCGGGTATCGATCCCGGGACCATTCGCTTAGCGCGCGAACGCTCTACCGACTGAGCTACCCCAGGAACTATACACGACACCGTCACAATTTTTCCTTTTACATCCACACAACTCAAATGAGCTGACAAGATGCCAGAACTCAACTATGAGTGCACACAAAATACTGTGTGACTTAATTTGTGGCACTCACAGTTGAGTTCTGGCGTCTTGTCAGCTCATTTGAGTTCTGTGGATATAAAAGGAAAAATTGTGACGGTGTCGTGTATAGTTCCTGGGGTAGCTCAGTCGGTAGCGCGTTAGCGCGCTAAGCGAAGAGTCCCGGGATCGATACCCGGCTCCGGAACAATTTTTCCTTGAAATTATTCAAACCTGCTTTACAGGGAGCTCCTACCTGAAAGCCAGATTTGTATATTACTACACTGTTACTTATGTACATCCATGAGTTACTTACATTTGGTTCTTTCCTGAAGTAGATTCTACCGTCTGCATTGGCTTCCTGTAACAAGAAAATAAACCAGAAAAATTATAACAAAATATGTATCGGTCAGACAAAAGAAATTTCAGAACCAGGTAGAGTGAACATGTAGATTTTCATAACAATCGAAAAAAAAAATTTGCAACCCGTTTAATCTTAGAGGGCCGCGAACTGACTAACTTTAATAACACACTTAAAATTTTGAAAGTAATAGCTAGGGCTAGGATTTTGATGACGTATAAATCATGAAAAAATGACCTAAAACAATGCATTTATGACCTAAAAATCTTTCAAAAATGCCCTTAAAATACCGTAAAAATTGTTCTTACATAATTGGCTTAGTAGGAAAAGAGGTTTTGTACTACTTAATATTTAAACTAGTAATTAAAATTAAATTCTAATGGCCGGGTTGTCGAAGTATTGTTAGAAGACTTAACGACTGTTAAACCTTCAACAGTTTGTTAAATACAGTTTTTCCATTTGTTCAACACCAGTTTGGCTTAACAGATTCTTAACCGTCTGTTAACTTTAAATGTAGGATTTCAGGCCGTTAACTCATTTAACAAACAGTTAAACATGGCGGATAACACCACAGCTGTTCAGACAAAAGTTGTGAAAGTAACATGTTATGTTTCTCTTTGAGGAATGTTTAGAGTAAGGGACGGTTTCACCAAGCTTCAGTAAATCAGTCCAAATGAAACATTAACTAGTACTGAACATTGAATTATTTACACGGTCCGTAGACTTCAAGCCTAGCATCTATATGTGCCTCGTCGCGCTGATTACGTCATGGTACCCAGATGGAGTAGTCAGTAGCGTGTTGGTTTGCCATCCCAGGGGCCCGTGTTCGGTTCTCGGCGATAACTTTTTTTTAACGTAATTAATTTTTATACATGTTACCTTTCTTCATTTTTATAATTTTGTGTAGTGGAACTTATTATTTCGCAACTTTGGCTCCACTAGGAGAATTTAAGAAACTCTTGGGAGATCAATTTTCTTCCCGAAATAAAACAAAGATAAACAAACAAATTAAAGAAAAATAAAAGAAATACACATGTGGATCTAATACATTGTCCACATGCCATCGGCGTTTATCACTGCCTGGCATTTTCGGGGCATTGAGTCCACCAGGTCGCGGAAATAGTTCTGGTCCTTAGCGAAATCTTCCCAGGTAACCAGAACTTGATCCCAGAACTGATCTGGATTTTGAGGTGGGATGTCTCTATATTTGTCAATCCTCTTTTTCATGCTTTTCCGTGAACCGTCTTTGAACGTTTATGACGGTGTGCACGGGGTGATTATCCTGCTGGAAAATTAAATTTCCATCGGAAAGAAAACGATTATAAATTCCAAGAATCCAGCTCTTTCGCTTCTGTTTTAAGCCAGTGCAAACATATCTCATCGCTAGCTATAATATAGCTGTAATAAATGAAAGTTAATATATCAATTAAGTTTTGTTATGTTTGAATGCACATTATGTATTAATTTACTAATATTTCTTAGGTACCGGTATGTAGTTATAATAATCACTTTCATGTCTTAAAATAAAACTCAGTTGTATGTTACCTAGTTGAAATAGGCCACTTGTTCCAATTCACTAGCTACTATTAACTCTAGATTCTATGTTACTAGCTCTTCAACTATAGCCGATGTCAATAGTGCTTCAAAATACGCAGTGAGTAAACAATAAAATGTTCCAGCAGCAATTGCTTCTTTAGGACGAAATTACATATAATTTATGCATGAACCTAAATTAGAGAATTTTATATGATACGGAATTCTCCTCGGGGTTTTCTGTACAGTTGACTACACACACATTCGTGTAATTATTGTCACCTGGTGGTCATAATGCTGAGATTTTTCTAAACAGAAATTCATATTTAGCATTATAAAATGTAACCATACATAATAATTATTATTATTCAATAGCAGTCAATGCAACTTTCATTTATCAATTCTCTGTACTGTATGAATGAATCATGGCTACTGTAATAGGTTACGATTTTACACATGTTTCATGACTTACTCCATAGTACAGAATTTAAATAATAATATCAGCCAATAAGAAGTTGTCTTATATATGCAAAATCATTACCAACTGCTGTTGAGTAGTTAGAATAGTATTAACGACAGTTAAAGTTAAGTGTTGGTTATTTTAAACAAAATTATGTTGGAAAAATGGAAAACATCTTAACAAAACGTTAAAAATAAACCAGCTGTTAATTTAACATTTGTTAAGCCAAATTAAACATTACTTGGAAAAACTGGCCATAAGAGTAGTACCAACATTTAAGTTTATTTAATTTTACATAATTTTTTCTAAGTGGTACACTTTAATTAATTATTTTACCTTATGTAATTTCCATGTAGCTCACCACAAGGCCACTCTTACCCAGAATTAGCAGGAATAGAGGAGTCTATATTGGAGGGGTGGTTGGAGTGTACTACGTTAAAATGGCAATATTTGTGTAGAAAAACGATTAAAATATTAAACAAAATAATGGGTATTAGCCATCGACGTAGCTTGGTCGGTTAAGGCGCTTGCCTGCCGATCCGGAGTTGCACTCGGTCGCGGGTTCGACTCCCGCTTGGGCTGATTACCTGGTTGGGTTTTTTCCGAGGTTTTTCCCAACTGTAAAACAAAGGTCAGGTAATCTATGGCGAATCATCGGCCTCATCTCGTCAAATATAATATCGCTATCACCAATTCCATCGACACTAAATAACCTCGTAGTTGATATAGCGTCGTTAAATAACCAAGTAAAAAAATAATGGATATTAATGGACAAAATATGTAGACAAATATTAAAGGAAATAAAAACATTATTTTATATTAATAATGGAGATTTATGGCCAAAATTAAATGAAAATTCCTCAAAAATGTCCGAATAAAACAAAAGCTGCTCTTATGAGTTGAAACAGGCAAAAAATGCAAAAAAAAAATGCCCTAACAAATATGTCTTAAAACACTCAGTTTATCACATAACATATAAATACTAAAGCAGCTATGTTTCTGGCTTACTAGAAAAAAAGATGCAATGTCATCAAAATCCTAGCCCTAGTAATAGCAGTAAAATTATAATCACCGCTGAAAAGTGTCATATTGCTAAATACTATAATAAGAAACTGTATTGCTTAATGAACTTATTCTGAACCAGTTTTACGATTGCATCACATGTGCAGAATAGCAAGCAGTTCCTCCCGGCAAAGTCAGTTGCGTGTCAGAAGATATATTTCTGTAAACTTCATTCAGTACGTGGGTAACGTTCCAGTCTTCACCATCCTTCTTTGGAGAATGTAATATGTAAGTAACAGTGCAACAGATAATTCCGCATAAAAGATATATCACTTCAAATTTAAATTTTAAATAGAAATTAATTTTCCAACTTCCTCACGTTACTGCCACGTCGTCAGCACAGTGCACATTATTTTACATAGAATTTGTCACAACATATCGAATTCCAAAACATGTAATCTATTGGAACACGTTTCCAATAAATTACTCAAAATTAAGTAAATTGTACAAAAGCCTTGATTTTAACTACATACAGCAGGCGTGTCAAAACCCTGCACATTGTGCACTAGATGCGTGCAACGTGCAGTTCCTATTCCCCTACCTGGAGGGAGTGAATCGGCTTGGAGGGGTACGCGACAGGGCTGTACAGTACCTATAGTAGCAGATCAGCTTTTGTTTCAGTAACACAGATCAGTACTGGTGCTCGTTGAGCTGTGATTGTGAATACGTTATGGAAAATAAAGTGAGGAGTCCACAGATATCACGAAGAAGAGAAATCACGAATCATATAACATAACTGTTATGATGTTTTCCTCAGCCAATAGTAATTATTTTAAAATGAAAGGCTTTCATCATATCATGTGGACCTAATAGTGATATGAGAATTTAAATCATATTAGTAAAGTTCTCAAAATATGATATTCGCCAGCTCTTATTTCTTAATTAGTACTCTCACGGCAAGACAAACATGAAAATGATGTTGTTTTCGAGTCTGTACTAACACAGCCATAAATGGTTAGACGACTTACAACTTTTATTTGATAAGCTGATAAGTGATGAGGATATAGTGAGTAATACATGTGAGGCTCTTGAGGTTGTAAAGGAAGGAAGAAAGCAACTATTTGTAAGGCGGAAAAATTTTCTGGAAAAATAATACATAATGGCGAATTTTCCATCTCACGTTACTATATTTTCTAATATACTTACGTTAATAAATCTTTAAACCTGACATAAAGAAAATGACCTCGCTTCACAGCTTGTGAAGTACTCTTTTAACTCAATTCAGTAACGCTCCCAACTTGCTAATACTTGCTCTCAACGTTTTCCAAATAAACTATATATAAATTTAAATTCAAGCTTAATTTATCCAATTTATTAATAATAATGTGAATTTATATTAATATACAGCAAGGAAATGATTCCGTCCCGCGCCGTGGCGTCGCGGTCTAAGGCATCCTGCCTAGGACTCGGGTTACGGAATGCGCGCTGGTTCGAATCCTCATGGGGAAAGAAATTTTCTCATGAAATTTCGGCCAGTGTATGGGACCGGTGCCCACCCAGCATCGTGATGCACTTGGGGAGCTACGATAGGTAGCGAAATCCGGTTACGCAAACCAGCTATAACGGCTGGGGGGCTCATCGTGCTAACCACACGGTACCTCCATTCTGGTTGGATGATCGTCCACCTCTGCTTCGGCATGTGGCCGTGAGGCCAGCAGTGTAAAAGCCTGACAATGTCCTATTGCATGTAACTGGGAGTAAAATAGTTTCTTTCTTAGCATTTGTGCACCAATAGTCCCAATAATGCTTGAGGAACAATGAAGAGTATTACTTTGAAATAATCAGTACCTACTATGTAAAATGAAATATTGTGTTCGTTTTTTGTTGTTTCGAAATTACTGTAATATTTATATTTTCTTCAAATACTGAATACAAATCATGTAAATAAATGATTCTTTACAAACGACTGCATTGTGAATTGTAACTGAGTAAGTCTATTCTTTCTTGTGTTACAATTATTGTCAAATATAGACACTGACAATAATTGTGTTTTTTCCTTCTCCTAAATATGTTCATAATGTCCAAATGTCAATTTAATTGAACACTAGAAGCGCAGAATAGATTCTTGTACATCACTCCCGCTAAGAACTGGTAAGAGCAACACGTGAATGGCGCAATCTGCACAGACCGGCGTTCCGCGCACATACACTGCACTTTCAGTGTCTGATTTTTAACATGCCTGACATACAGAGTGGAATTGAAATAACCCTGCATATTTTCAAATCGAACAGATCATGATTTCTCTAATAAAAAAAGTGTGCAATATATTGGAAAGTTCATAGATTTCTCAGAAAAAATGTTTTTTTTATTTTCCCAAATGTTTAATACCCTCTTATTCGTTAACTATTGCGATAGGATAGTGACTTTTCTCCATATCGATAGAAAATCTAATAAAAAATCATATATCCCCCTGGTGTATTTCAATATTGTGGACGCTTTTCCTGTAAATTTAATTTAAACCACTAATTTTCAGCCACTGAACGCTGCGAACAGATTGTAACGTCGTAGTGAGAAAGTCTCGCGTACAGAGACAGACCTGAGTTCTTTGACCTTTTACATCTTTATTACTAGAAAAAAAATTACTCTGTTAGTGGCGATGTTGCCGGACTGCTGAAACTTCAAACTTAATTTTGTAATTAACCGTGCATTTTATTGCTAAACGAATATGTCTTCTATTCCTTCAAAGGTACTTATCGTCCCTGTCAATCTACAGGGTTATTTCACTTCTACCCTGTATTATTGATATTAACCACCGTAATTGGGTGACCCCAATTTTGCATGCTGTGTGTTTTAAACAAATCTTTGATATAATATTTTCAAACTGTTTTTAAAATTTATAACTGAATTTTATTTCAAATAGGTCATAAAATTGTAAATGCTGATGTGATATCATATGATATATATTATTTTAATGTACCGAAGTACATATCGTCGTTTAAGAAACAATACCGCGTAACTGACATGTTTGGTCAAAACTGTTTTTTTGCACAGATGGTGCCTCCACTGTCACTGCATGCATTGACAAGCTCGGGAATTTAATTACATGTATGGTCTGCGTGCGAAGGAGGGGGGTACAATACCGCGTATCTGAAGTCACGAGAAGTCTGTTGGAAATACCGCGTATCTGACTGACAACAGATAGGCTGTTATGTCTACTCCCTGCGCGCCCTCAGTACGGAAGCTGGTTCTCGTTACTGCCTTGTGAAATTGTATCAACAGTGTGTAATATTCTGAGAAGATTAAAGAAGTGTTCAGTTTCAATTATTTAAAAGGTAAATATAATAGAATTATTTCACTAATTGAATGTTAATTGAGCTGAATTCCCGCAGAATATTACTGCAATTTCATTCACTGAAATATAGTACATTTATTATTTTATTATTATATAGGCCTACAGATACAAGAAAAGAAGAGGATAATGAATCAGACGACAGTCAGTTCAGCGAGAACGAAATCCTATCTGTGCTATGTTCTGCATTCAAGACGGGAGAAACTTCTGTGAACATTAACGAAGGTATGGCATAAGAAATATCACAGTTATTAAACGTTTATTTTTCTTCCGTTACGGAATCATAACAACAAACTTAATTTAAGTACTTTATGTAAATAATCATGAATGGGCCGCTAAAATAATTTACGCTACATTCAGTGGTGCTGAGCTTGTTCCTTCCATTTCCTCCGGTAGGAGGAAGATCTAAATTGATGATAATATTTACTACACATATTTTTAATCCATTTATATCACATTTATAAACACTAGTAATCTCATCTTATTCGTAGGTGTACTGCCTGATAATTCAAATGCAAAAGAAAACCGTCCTTCTGAAAATGGCTGCTGCAGATCAGGCATTGTCCGTCCAGTGTTAACGGTAAGGTTATGATCGTATTATGCAGTCTGGTATGATTTAAAGCACACTATTAAAATAATACCGCTAGAAATAGGATAGAGAAACTGAAGACAATACCCCGTCAATGAAGGATCTACACCAAATTTCGGATGCGTCTTCAGATGTAGACGACCCCGAAGAATTCGTGAGTGCTACTTATTCTACATCTTTACATTCGTCAGAAAAAGGTAAAGAGAAGAATCTACAAGTGTTTCATGGAAATTTGACAGAAAAGAAAAAGTAGTTCAAAGCCACAAAAGGGTAAGTGGAAGAAAATGGAAAATAGAAAACTTAGAATGGAAGAGGAAGCTTATCTTAGCTACAAGAGGTGGAAAGATGGCAAAGTGACACATGATACGGAAAGAGATGCAAGGAATTTGGGGCCAGAGTGTAGTTATAAAATGTGCCAAAATTCGAAAGTAAGGGGCTCTAATTTAATTTCTAATGAGAGAAGACACATCTTTCAGGCATTCTGGAAAACTATGACTTGGGAACAGAAGACCCTTTACGTATCAAATCTTTCAGTTGGATTTCACTCCTACGAAAAGACCTGGTAGTACAAGTTCTGAATCGAGAAGAAAGGGAACATTTGTCTACAACCTAAAAGTTGCTGAGAAAAAAAATTCAGGTTTGCAAAAAGATGTTCCTGTGTACATTGGGAATTAAAGAATGAACTGTGCGATATAGGTTAGCTAATAGTACTGATGGCGTCCCTTCAGTATGAAAAAAAAAAATCTCGTGCAAAAGCACAGAAAAAAAGAGCATTAGTAGCCTACCTAAATTACCGTGACATTATTGTATATAGAACCAATTGTGCCATAGTTTTTATTATAGTATTCCACACTAGGGTTACTCAAGGACTACTTTTTGTGATTTCAGCATAGACCTATAATTATTTCTTTATTATGTTTAACAAATATTGTGCCTGAAAAATTATCATCATTATTACATTTTTATATGATTTTCTTTTCATTATTCGCAAGTCAGTCAAGTCCATTGTCAATAATAATAATAATAATAATAATAATAATAATAATAATAATAATAATAATATTGTTATTATTCATTATTTTATTATAAAATTATATTTGTTAGCAACATTTTTAGTAACAATTCTACTTATCTATTCAAATACGTAGTGTAAAAATAAAGTACCTGGTATCAGATTATTATTATTATTATTATTATTATTATTATTATTATTATTATTATTATTATTATATTTTTATTATTATTGTTCTTATTATTATAACAATAAGCATTGAACTGTGTCTTCTTTTTCCTTTCCCAGTTTCAGCATTTGACTGACTAAGAATGTAGCAATCATTGTCTGGAACGTAATCTAGTGCTGATTCAAGCTACAGCCTACCGACCTTGACCTCAAGTCAGATGGTAGGACAACAATTCAGATAACACATTGACATATACAAGAGCACGAATAATATTTCCAGAAGGCAGTTTACACGCAAAGAAAACGCTTGTCGGCATGTGTCCTGAAGCTGCTAAAGTTGTCTCACAATACCGCGTAACTAACAAAATGTAGTCAACGGCAGAATTCCAATACCGCGTAAGTGACATGGCCAAATGTCTACGGCCGTGATCATCCATTTTCACTTAGTTACAAATTAGTTATGCTATTTCATAGCCATACACCAATTTTCAAGACTATTGCGTTATATTTATGGTTTTTATTCGGTTTTTTCCTTCTCCTGTAAAATTTACATTTTGTCAGTTACGTGGTATTGGTTCTTAAGCGACGATATGATGTTTTCTTGCAGATATTCTGTGTCATCGTATGATGAAAGAGTAGTGGAACGGAGAAAAATATTCTATCCGGCACTGGGATTTGAACCCGGGTTTTCAGCTATACTTGCTGATGCTTTATCCACTAAGCCACACCGGATTCCCATCCCGGTGTCGGATCGAATCCTCTCAGTTTAAGTTCCACCTCTTGAGTTCCCTCTGGTGGCCGCCCTCTTCACTACGTCATAGATGTCTATGAACGTAGGACTAATGTCCACATATGTGCGGAGGTGCACTCGTTATGAGTTAATGGTTGGCCGGGATCCGACGGAATAAGCGCCGTCTTAAATCACGAAGTGATTTACGCATATGATATATATATATACATATATATATATATATATGTATATATATAATTTTAATGTACCGAAGTACATATATATGATCTTTCCTTGCAGATATTCTGTGTCATCGTACGACGAAAGAGTAGTGGAACGGAGAAAAATTCTCTCCGGCACCGGGATTTAAACCCGGGTTTTCAGCTCTAGGTGCTGATGCTTTATCCACTAAACCAACGTCTCTCAAACTTTTTTGAAGGGGACCACTTTTTAAAGTCAGAACAGTTCCGCAGACCACCTTACTCTTGTTCACTCCGAAAGCAAATTTATCATTTTTATAGTATTTTAATACCAGTTTATTTGTATTTTAAAGTAGAATTAATTAATTAATTAATTACAATACTTTTGTAATTATATTTTTTGTAGCCAATCACAAGTAACTTATAACAAATTCTGTGCAGTATTGATTCCTCCCTTGCCTGATAGCAATCAGTTGTTTGAAATCCTTCTTATGTGGTACACGCTAGTAGTTGTCCATGACTCAGTTAAATAGTGCCCATTATAAATAATGGAAATCTGCCTTCGACCCGGATTTTTTTATAAGAAAGTAACATGATGATACGCTTAATTTAGGCAGTGCTAATAGTTCGGAAGCTGTGTGTGAAGAAATATATTAATTACAGTGCCATTATAGAAATATCTAGTCCTAGTGGTAGCTATTGAATGTATGTATGTATGTATGTATGTATGTATGTATGTATGTATGTATGTATGTATGTATGTATGTATGTATGTATGTATGTATGTATGTATTTATTTATTTACACTGCAAGTGGGCAAGCACCCGGTGGCAGTGGTATATACAATATTAAATACTTTCGTAAATATGACAAGAGTTATTTGGAACTTGGATTTACTTTCTTGTGGCAATGAGAGTGAGTGCGTTGTTTGTTACGAAGTGCTTTCAAACGAGTGTATGAGACCCGAGAAATTTAAACGGCACTTAGAGACGAAACACGCAATTGTAGAAAGAAAACCTGTCGGATTTTAAAATAGGCGGAGTCTAAAATTTCTTATCGTCATCTGGAAAAACAAATAAAAAAATTAATACATAAACATGATCGATTTTCAACAAGTAAAGATGCAATTTGACACGTTCTATTATTGGTGTACGACGTACAGTACGTGCCCATTTCAATGTGCAGACTCAGTGTCGGTACTTTGGTCCTCTGTTATGAATTCGGGTGGTCCCTGGCTGGGTTACAGGCTCGGTGCCAGATATGCAGGAAAAGATGGCGAGAATCGCCACGTTCATAGTGCTTTAAATCCCTCTTTTGTTGCTGAGAGTATAGTGGGAAGTGGGTAGAAGGATAGAGTAAGAAATTTCATAAAATATTAGTACTGGGAGAGAAAGTGAAAGGCGATTGCCATGTGCCATTTCCTAACTCTGAGATTTTCTGCTATAGTGTGATACGCAATTCGTTTGAATTTTATTTTTTCTTCTGTCTTTTTCGAAGGACCACAAGGGCAGAACTCGAGGACCACAGGTGGTCCGCGGACCATAGTTTGAGAAACGCTGCCGCTAAGCCACACCGGATTCCCATCCCGGTGTCGGATCGAATCCTCTCGTTAAGCATTACTTCCGGCAAGATGGTAATTCACATATCCCATTTTGTATACAAGTACTGTACTCCAACCAAGAGAAAGTCTCCAGAGAATGAGACGGGGTGATGCTGTGAATGAATTTGTATGTCATAAGATGACATAAGGTCACACACGTGGGTACTCGTATCTCTATTGGCTAACTCTCACAGCACAAACAATAACATTGTTACACACATATTTACACTACCCCAGTTACAAAATTAGGTCACTCTTAATCTCCTGATCTTTTAATCCCTCCATACAGGAAATAACATATGCAGGAGAGCGCATGGTTCTGAAACTGACGTTATAACGGTAATATTATCTATCTACTTCGCTCCAATAGATGACGCAATAGTAAACACATTCCTTTCACGGTTGATCTCCTGGTTGGAGAACAGTACAGTGCCAATTTTAAATATTATATATTATAATTCCTGTAAATTACTCAAACATTAACCATTGTCCGAGTAAATTGAAACACGAACTAAATGGTAGCACCGATTTTGGCTACCTTGAGTAGAAAGTTAAAAGACGTTATAAACCAAGCAGTGTGCCATTAGACAACAATAACAAAAACAACATATATCAGTGCCTAATTGCTCAAAGTTGCAGGCTTCTAATCAAGGGGTGCCTTTTGGTGAAAACCTGGTTGAAAAGATATTAATAATTTCAAATCTGCAACATGTTCAACGCACAAACATTCTGATAATGATAACCTAGGGATTACTAGAGTTAGTCTAGGCCTATATACAGGAATATAGGAAAGAGAGGATGTGGGAAAATGGGAACCCATGATGCGCTCCTGGTTGCTACTCTCTTTCCAGCTAAAGATTGATGCAAATGTAAATAAATGCACGTGGCGTAATGGTTCCTGATTGGCTATTGGACGCATAACGTCTCCAAACTCATACTTGTCATCTTCTTCCTCACATTAATATAGTTCCTTCTAAAATAATAAAATGTATAATATACATGGAATACGAGTGAATTAAACATGCTTATAAGAACACTTTCTTACGATTTAAACAACATGTTTATATTAGTAGTTTCAGACATTGCGTGTTAAATCATTGTAACGTTTATTATGGCAACACGCATGCGTAATAGGCATTAAATCCCTCCCAAGGTGACTTGCAGCTTCACAGAGCACATCAGCACAACTGGTATAACACAGTGCGAGATTCAGTGTTGCTAACCTCAAATAAATTTCTGTAGAATTAAAGAAATTCTCCACTCTTCAAAGACTAACATTCAATCACGAATCTACAGAAAAAGAAAATCCACTATTCCCAGTAGAGAAATAATAAATATTAACCCTCTGTGAGCATTTTACAGGTTAGTTCAATGAATGCGTTGAAATGGCTGCCCTGCGTGCTCACTTGCTGAAAATAATGCGCCCTGGTGGCTGCTTTGGTAGCTAGCTTGCGATTGCGGAGTAATACATTTCGGTTTTGTTTACGTCTACTTCAATCTTTAGTTGGAAATAGTTTAGTGGAGTTAAAGTTCATCCAAGTGGGAAAACAGTCTGCTGGTTGAGTAAAGCTTGCATCACAGCAGATTATATTATTATCAGGCGCGTTGAGTTTTGTTTACCTCTGCGTTAGTGTACAATCCGGATCGTGATCATAGGTACAGTATTCTTCCGTCTCTCCCTACGATACGAACTCAGGCCATCATAGTGTATTTTAAATATTGTATAGTGAATAGTTTTTTCCAACTAATTGCAAGTATGTACTATATGGATATTCACTGTAACGCTAACGACTTCAATGCCGCTGAGGGACATGAAAACTTGTAATGTATGTATGCTATTTCATTTTCCACCTTCACTAGATTGTAATATTAACAGTAGAATATAACACAGCACATTGACGTCGTTGTTTACATTCACAGTATGTCTCTCTACTATGCTCAAGGAACTCTATAGTCAAATTGTACGCACATTGGTTGCTAAAGTGTACCGGATCCTAAGTCTGATTATTATTGTTAATCATAGCGCATTTAAGTACAATTTGAAATACCTATGCAATTTTATCATTTCCTTTGAATTGGAGTCACTTGGAAAGATTAGTCTCGATTTGTACAGAGAAACAAAACATCACGATGAAAAACCTCTGTGCCAAAAAAAAAAAAAAAAAAAAAGACGGATTTCCATATTAGGGGGAACAAAATTACATTTCTTAAAGGGAAGTACAGTATAATTGATACAGTCAAAATTAAAACTGACCAAGTGCAAAAAAACAAAGTTGAGGAAGCTAACAAGCTGACCCATATATCTAAATGTGAGAAAATAAGAATTAATTCAACTTTATTATAGTAAACTCTATGCCAATAAGTTATACTTGTAACATTTTCAGGTCATTATTCACATGAAACTGAATAATATAGTTTTTTTTTTTTAGTTTTCTCAAAACTTTCCTTTTTGCACTTGGTCAGTTTTCATTTTGACTGTATCAATTATAATAAAAAATTAATATCAACATCTCTTTCTTCTAAAAGGTAAATCTATTTTTAATTGAAGAGTCCACTGCAAGAATGATGGATGTCATTTGGAATACATTTTGCAGGAGAAGCAATTGAAAGTTTGAAATGCTTAGTGCTCAAAGCTTAACTGAGATATTCCGACCATTACTGGACAATGACTATCAGTGTTAATGCCATATAACTCTCTATGTACATTCTATATGTCTTAAGCTATGCATTGACAGTCTAGGTTTATTTTCGATAAGAAACTGACATCCATCATTCTTGCCGTGGACTCTTCAATTCTTTTAACAAGAAAATGGTTTACATACAAATTAACTTTTCCTATTTCTCTTTTTGTTCCTAAAAACCCTTCTCTCTGCGATTTGTTTATATAATTATGTAAGTTAGATGTATATTAACTGAATAATTAGCCCTATTATATAGCCAGAAATTTAGTAAAACAAGTTATTGTAATAATTCCTGCCTTTATTCCAGGGCTGGGCATCGGGAGCGGAACCAGTCTCTAAACGGGGACGCTTAATATTCATCCGTCACTCAATCAACGCTGCGCGGTTTTCGGCGTGGAAGAAAGGCGATGAAGAGAAATCATAGAGCTCCCCGTGAGAGAGTAGAATCCGCTCTTGGTGCCCAGCCCTGCTTTATTCGCTACATGTGCATGTACTTCCCTGATGTCTACTTTACGACGCTATGTACTGGATGCGCTATGCACTCGTGATCAAGGTCGATGTTTTCTACAATGATTGGGAGCTAACATCGTCTTATCCTTGCCCTAGAGGATTTCTATGAAAACTGCTGTCACATACCTTTTCACATAACATAATTCAATTATCGAAAATGGACGCGAGTAACAAAGTCCATCTGACGGAAATATGACATGTGCCTATGAATGATTATGAATTAAGAGAGGTGGATAAAAATAGTACATTATGCAACGAGCCTATAATGATAGTAATTAAGACGCAAGTATGGATGTTTATGAAACGAGCGCAAGCTCGTTTCATAACATTCATATGAACGTCTTAATTACCATTATAGGCAAGTTTCATACGACTTTTTATGCTCGACCATATTTCTAACTTGAAATTATTCAGATGTATACATTTTATTTGTATCTGACAAGATCGGAAGTGACCTTGTTCTAGGTCGCGAATTGTGAGATTTGCGCAGACGCGAAATTATTGATTTTTCCCGAGGAACAATAATATCACTGACCTTGATGTAATCCCGTTAAACTAGATATAACCTTGATTATTGAATTCTACATTGAAAAACGAGATGACAAATTTAATTTATTTGAATATTATTTAGAATTAACGCTAATTATTATAGTAACAGAACATAACCTTCTGCGACAGTATTGCATTTCGAGCCTCCGTGACTTTTAGCTAATTCTCTTTCGATTGCATATCCGAGAATAATCGATACTTGCGGTTTTATAACGGTACAAAGCTGACATGTCATTGGCTGAACACCTGTACTTTAATGAGTAGTGCACTTTAATGACATGCATTAAAGGACTGCTACCTGGTGTATAATTAGTACATTTAGGCATGGTGGAGCATAAAGAGACAATTACTCGTATCCATTGTGGAGATTGAACATAATTAATATTTTTAAAGTAAGGCATATAGTCCGAAACCGGTATCAACACTTGTGTTCTAAAATGAAATCAATTCTCGAATTTTGTTCAATAAACACATTAGATATGGGATCAAGTGGTACTAATATTAAGGATGAGCATCTGAGTAATATAATATATTATAAACATATAGTTACTTACTAGTTTGAAGATATTTGTGTGGGCTTCCACGCGGTGCAACATGTGCTAGAAAAGGAAAATAAAATATTAAAAATCATGTTAAAAACATAGTACTGCGTCGGTAATTGTCAGCAGTACCTTCTGATTTATTACTAATGCCAATGACAGCAAACCAAGGAAACAATGTAGGCTGCTGACATGTTCGTCAGAATAACTGCCACGAAATCCTTAGAATTACACATATAACGTATACATACAGGATGAATACTAAATGCCGTCTTCGAAGACCAGGGCGTAATAGACCACATCAAAACATGCATACATAAGATAGGAACCAATACTCTATCTTGCAAGGTTTCCCAATTGTCTTTTGGGCCAAATATTATTTCCGTGTTAAACGCTTTTGTATGCAAGATTTCAGTTCAGAGTGTGACTCCGACTTGTCCATATCAAACATCCCGCACTTCCAAATTACACTTCCTTACTCCAAGCATGACGCACACAGGTTTGCTAGGATTTAGTCCAAGACCGTACAACGGGCGACTCGCGCACCACACTTTGAAAACCGGCGCCTGTTTGACGTAGGCAATGTAAACATCACGTGCTCACCTTACTTCAAAATGACAAACAGATACGTATTGTAATGCCAGTTTAAACTGTCACATTGGACAGAGAACTCACTGTACAGTTAGGTCCGAAAGTATTGTCAACCCCTTTGTTTGTATGTTGATTTGCATCCATTTTGAACATATCATAGCAGATGTGTGACGTTTCAGCTTGTTGGGTGATCCAGACCTTCATTATTACGGAACATGTGATGCGGCGCCAAGTCCTGTGTGAAATTTTCCGCAGCAAAGGCGTGTGATTTCCCTTTGGGGAATAATTAAGCAGCATGTCTCGAAACATGGATACCAGACAATTCAAGATTTGAACCAAACTGTTAGAGAGGCATTCAGGGAAATCACAACGAATTTTCCTGCGGAAAATTTCGCACAGGACATGGCGCCTCATCATTTTGTGCAGCGACAATGATGGTGCCCATGCTGATGTTCTGGATCACTAAACAAGCTGGAACGTAAAGCATCAACCATTGCAACATAATAAAAATGGATGCACAGCAACATACAAATAAGTTGGTGGGGGTGACGAGACTTACGCACCTTACTGTACAGTACTTCAAACAAACCAACTAGCCTACTGTTATTTTCTTCGCAGTTCTTGCGATTAAACGAAGAATTCCGATCATTTCAGAGACAGACAGGTAATGCGAGTTTAAACAGTGATACATTGCACAGAGAACTCACTGTACAGTACTTGAAAACAAACCAACTACAGTTATTTTCTTCGCAGTTCTTACTCTTAAACGAAGAATTCCGATCATATCAGGGACAGACAGGTACACGTCGCACACATCACATAGTTATTGTGTTTTTGACATTTAACTCCAAATACTACAGGCTGTGGGACGAATGTAACTAACACTCCATTTGATTTTGAGTATTGCCTCTAATATTTCCGTAGCTAATCATCATAAAATGACGGATATTATCTCGAATTTCAGCAACACAATATCCTCTAACACACTCCTGTCTTCCAAGACGACATTTAGTAATCAGCCTGTATATACACAGTGTGTCCCATTTAACTTTTCATTTCCAATAGCGTGTGAAATATTTCAAATATGCACAAACCGACAATTAAAAGTTAAATTAACTTACATCTGATACATGTAAAGCAGAGGACTGCATCGGACGTTTTCGCTCGAGCGCCAAGTAGTTCATAGCATAATCCGATAGGTACCGCACATGCATGATGGGTAAAATTGTCGCGAGCGATAAATCCTCGAACGACATAAGCCGAGCGTTAGACATCCGTTCTTGTTACAGTGATGAACTGTGTAGTAACATCATAGATGTTTATCATTTCGAAACTTTGCAGTGTTTAACTAACCTCTCCATAGCACAATTACAGAACTTGCTTTAAAATGTAATATAAATATTGTAGGTAAACTTTTTTTTTTTTTTTTCCCACACGGGAGTGTTTTTTTTTTTTGCCACATCTGATAGATGTTATTGTATGAAAATGTAATTATTATAAACGAAGAACACAATCACGATAATTCAAGAATCGTATCAAGTTTTCTAGCAACAACAATAATCTCTAATAATAAGGTATCAATCGTTGCGTCTGTACATTTGTCCCGCATGATTATTCGTTTTATTATATTTTCTGTGATGTTATCTCTGTACTAATATTGTTATTAATCTACTGCTATATCCATAATATTTTGTAAAACGTTTCTACATTGTCGCAGTATATAGGCGGAACACTATAGGCCTATATGCACCTATCATATTATATAATATGTGGTACTTCAAATATTGAATAATTATTAATTGACAATAATAACTATATATCGGAGTTTTTCGTACTATTTTATTTACAACTTCATGTTACTGTTTTGGTACGTTCCATTAAACGTTTGTCATAAACGCAGAAAATAAAGCCTTATTTTTACCGTGTGAGCAAAACATATGTGTATCTTATAAGTCGCCTTCCATACAAGATAATGCATGTCGGTGAGGTGACCTTGTATTGTGCTTCTATTCATTACGAGCGTATCACGACCGATCTTATCTCACTCGAGGGTGCGACATTCGACCGAGTTCAAGCGAGCGATTTAACTCCAATGCAGCACTGTGATGTAAAGTAATTTTTGTACCTGATATAATTTTCAAGATATTAGAGTCATCTTTCTTCTTTTAAATGGGAACCAACTATGTTTTGTATTGCAAATGATACGTTAGCTCTGTGTAATAAGATATGGCTGCTTTATTGGCTGTTTGAATGTCACCGATAAGAGTAAACATTAACAATGTCTGACCAAGATTCCAATATGAGGAGGACAAATCTGGTTACATTTGTGCGTCAATTAAATCACAATTTCTAGTTACTGTACATTTTAATACTACGTATGTGTTGCACATGTTGAAGTGAGACATAAAAGTAGTGTAGAATAAAAAATAAACAATTATTCTCAAAAAACAAAACAAAATCTCTGATGTACAATGACATTTCTCGCCGATGGCTAATCTTTCACTTGTCCAGTACAGAACTGAAGAAATAACGGTTGTACTGAGTAGTGTACAGTATTATAGTGTGTTCGGTCTTCAATTAAGTCGACATGATAAGGTTGCGTCAGACATTGTTTATGTTTACTCTACTAGGTGACAATCAAACAGTCTGTAAAGTAATCAGTTGTTATTAGACAGAGTTAATGGAACATTTGCAATACTTACATAATTATTTACTGGCTTTTAAGGAACCTGGTGGTTCATTACCGCCCTCACATAAGCCCGCCTTTGGTCCGTACCCTGAGCAAGATTAATACATTCTCTATCATCATATCCCACCCCCTCAAATCTATTTTAATATTATCCTCCCATCTACTTCTCGGCCTCCTAAAGGTCTTTTTCCCTCCGGCCTCCCAACTAACACTCTATATGCATTTCTGGATTCAACCATACGTGCTACATGCCATGCCCATCTCAGATGTCTGGATTTAATGTTCCTAATTATGTCAGGTGAAGAATACAATGCGTGCAGTTCTGTGTTGTGTAACTTTCTCCATTCTCCTGTAACTTCATCTCTCTTAGCCCCAAATATTTTTCTAAGCACCTTAATTTCAAACACCCTCAACCTATGTTCCTCTCTCAAAGTGAGAGTTCAAGTTTCACAACCATAAAGAACAACCGGTAATATAACTGTTTTATAAATTCGAACTTTCAGATTTTTTGACACCAGACTGGATGATAAAAGCTTCTCAACCGAATAATAACAGGCATTTCTCATATTTATTCTCTGTTCAATTTCCTCCCGAGTATCATTTGTATTTGTTACTGTTGCTCCCAGAAATTTGAACTTCTCTACCTCTTCAAAAGATAAATTTCTAATTTTTATATTTCCATTTCGTACAATATTCTCGTCACGAGACATAATCATATACTTTGTCATTGTTTTCTACAATGATTGGGAGCTAACATCGTCTTATCCTTATCCTAGAGGATTTCTATGAAATCTGCTGTCACATACCTTTTCACAAAACATAATTCAATTATCAAAAATGGACGCGAATAACAAAGTCCATCTGACGGAAATATGACATGTGCCTATGAATGATTATGAATTAAGAGAGGTGGATAAAAATAGTACATTATGCAACGAGCCTATAATGATAGTAATTAAGACGCAAGTATGGATGTTTATGAAACGAGCGCAAGCTCGTTTCGTAATATTCATACGAGCGTCTTAATTACCATTATAGGCAAGTTTCATACGACTTTTCATGCTCGACCATATTTTTAACTTGAAATTATTCAGATGTATACATTTTATTTGTATCTGACAGGATCGGAAGTGACCTTGTTCTAGGTCGTGAATTGTGAGATGTGCGCAGACGCGAAATTATTGATTTTTTCCGAAGAACAATAATGTCACTGACCTTGATGTAATTCCGTTAAACTTGATATAACCTTGATTATTGAATTCGACATTGAAAAACGAGATGACAAATTGAATTTACTTGAATATTATTTACAATTTACGCTAATTATTATAGTAACAGAACATAACCTTCTGCGACTGTATTGCATTTCCAGCCTCCGTGACTTTTCGCTAATTCTCTTTCGACTGCATATCCGAGAATAATCGATACTTGCGGTTTTATAACGGTACAAAGCTGACTATTCATTGGCTGAACACCTGTAAGCTGACTTGTCATTGGCTGAGTAGTGTACTTTAATGACATGCATTAAAGGACCGCTACCAGGTGTATAATTAGTACATTTCGGCATGGTCGAGCATAAAGAGACAATTACTCGTATCCAGTGTGCAGATTGAACAAAATTAATATTTTTAAAGTAAGGCATATAGTCCGAAACCGGTATCAACACTTGTGTTCTAAAATGAAATCAATTCTCGAATTTTGTTCAATAAACACATTAGATATGGGATCCAGTGGTACTAATATTAAGGAAGAGCATCTGAGTAATATAATATATTATACACATATAGTTACCTCAGGGGTGAAGACGTTTGTCTGAGCCCACACACGGTGCAACTTGCGCTGGAAAAGGTAAAAAGAAACTATTAAAAAATCATGTTAAAAACATAGTACTGCGTCGGTAATTGTCAGCAGTACCTTCTGATTTATTACTAATGCCAATGACAGCAAACCAAAGGAACAATGTAGCCTGCTGACATGTTCGTCAGAATAACTGCCACGAAATCTTAGATGTACACATATAACATATACATACAGGATGAATACTAAATGCCGTCTTCGAAGACCAGGGCGTAATAGACCACATCAAAACATGCATAAATAAGGTAGGAACCAATACTCTATCTTGCAATGTTTCCCGATTGTCTTTTGGGCCAAATATTATTTCCGTGTTAAACGCTTTTGTATGCAAGGTTTCAGTTCAGACTGTGACTCCGACTTGTCCATATCAAACATCCCGCACTTCCAAATTACACTTTCTTGCTCCAAGCATGACGCACACAGGTTTGCTAGGCCGTACAACGGGCCACTCGCGCACCACACTTTGAAAACCGGCGCCAGTTTGACGTAGGCAATGTAAACATCACGTGCTTACTTTACTTCAAAATGACAAACACATACGTATTGTAATGCCAGTTTAAACTGTCACAGTGGACAGAGAACTCACTGTACAGTTAGGTCCGAAAGTATTGTCAACCCCTTTGTTTGTATGTTGATTTGCATCCATTTTGAACATATCATAGCAGATGTGTGACGTTCCAGCTTGTTGGGTGATCCAGACCTTCATTATTACGGAACATGTGATGCGGCGCCAAGTCCTGTGTGAAGTTTTCAGCAGCAAAGGCGTGTGATTTCCCTTTGGGGAATAATTAAGCAGCATGTCTCGAAACATGGATACCAGACAATTCAAGATTTGAAGCAAGCTGTTAGGGAGGCATTCAGGGAAATCACAACGAATTTTCCTCCGGAAAATTTCGCACAGGACATGGCGCCTCATCATTTTGTGCAGCGACAATGATGGTGCCCATACTGATGTTCTGGATCACTAAACAAGCTGGAACGTAAAGCATCAACCATTGCAACATAATAAAAATGGATGCACAGCAACATACAAATAAGTTGGTGGGGGTGACGAGACTTACGCACCTTACTGTACAGTACTTCAAACAAACCAACTAGCCTACTGTTATTTTCTTCGCAGTTCTTGCGATTAAACGAAGAATTCCGATCATTTCAGAGACAGACAAGTAATGCGAGCTTAAACAGTGTTATTGTACAGAGAACTCACTGTATAGTACTTTAAAACAAACCAACTAGACTACTGTTATTTTCTTCGCAGTTCTTACGCCTAAACGAAGAATTCGGATCATATCAGGGACAGACAGGTACACGTCGCACACATCACATAGTTATTGTGTTTTTTGACATTTAACTCCAAATACTACAGGCTGTGGGACGAAAGTAACTAATACTCCATTTGATTTTGAGTATTGCCCCTAATATGTCCGTAACTAATCATCATAAAATGACGGTTCTTATCTCGAATTTCAGCAACACAATATCCTCTAACACACTCCTGTCTTCCAAGACGACGTTTAGTAATCAGCCTGTATATACACAGTGTGTCCCATTTAATTTTTTACCTCCAATAGCGTGTGAAATATTTCAAATACGCACAAACCGACAATTAAAAGTTAAATTAACTTACATCTGATACATGTAAAGCAGAGGTCTGCATAGGACGTTTTCGCTCGAGGGCCAAGTAGTTCATAGCATAATCCGATAGGTAGCGCACATGCATGATGGGTAAAATTGTCGCGAGCGATAAATCCTCGAATGACATAAGCCGAGCGTTAGGCCTCCGTGCTTGTTACAGTGATGAACTGTGTAGTAACATCATAGATGTTTATCATTTCGAAACTTTGCAGTGTTTAACTAACCTCTCCATAGCACTACTACAGAACTTGCTTTAAAATGTAATATAAATATTGTAGGTAAACGTTATTTTTTTTTTCTTTTCCCCCACACGGGAGTGATTTTGTTTTTGCCTCTTCTGATAGATGTTATTGTATGTAAATGTAATTATTATAAACGAAGAACACAATCACGATAATGCAAGAACTGTATCAAGTTTTCTAGCAACAACAATAATCTCTAATTAATAAGGTATCAATCGTTGCGTCTGTACATTTGTCCCGCATGATTATTCGTTTTATTATATTTTCTGTGACGTTATCTCTGTACTAATATTGTTATTAATCTACTGCTATATCAATAATATTTTGTAAAACGTTTCTACATTGTCGCAGTATATAGGCGGAACACTATAGGCCTATATGCACCTAACATATTATATAATATGTGGTACATCAAATATTGAATAATTATGAATTGGCAATAATAACTGTATATCGGAATTTTTCGTACTATTTTATTTACAACTTCACGTTACTGTTTTGGTACGTTCCATTAAACGTTTCTCATAAACGCAGAAAATAAAGCCTTATTTTTGCCGTGTGAGCAAAACATATGTGCATCTTATCTGTCGCCTTCCATACAAGATAACACATGTCGGTGAGATGACCTTGTACTGTGCTTCTATTCATTACGAGCGTATCACGACCGATCTTATCTCATTCGAGGGTGCGACATTCGACCGAGTTCAAGCGAGCGATTTAACTCCAATGCAGCACTGTGATGTAAAGTAATTTTTGTACCTGATATAATTTTCAAGATATTAGAGTCATCTTTCTTTTTTTAATTGGGAACCAACTATGTTTTGTATTGCAAATGATACGTTATCTCTGTGTAATAAGATATGGCTGCTTTATTGGCTGTTTGAATGTCACCGGTAAGAGTAAACATTAACAATGTCTGACCAAGATTCGAATAAGAGGAGGACAAATCTGGTTACATTTGTGCGTCAATTAAATCGCAATTTGTAGGTACATTTTAATACTACGTACGTGTTACACATGTTGAAGTAAGACATAAAAGTAGTGTAGAATAAAAAATAAACAATTATTCTCAAAAAACAAAACAAAATCTCCGGTGTGCAATGACATTTCTCGCCGATGGCTAATCTTTCACTTGTCCAGTACAGAACTGAAGAAATAAGGGTTGTACTGAGTAGTGTAGCCTACAGTATTATAGTGTGTTCGGTCTTCAATTAAGTCAACATGATGAGGTTGCGTCAGACATTGTTTATGTTTACTCTACTAGGTGACATTCAAACAGTCTGTAAATTAATCAGTTGTTATTAGACAGAGTTAATGGAACATTTGCAATACTTACATAATTACTTACTGGCTTTTAAGGAACCTGGAGGTTCATTACCGCCCTCACATAAGCCCGCCTTTGGTCCGTACCCTGAGCAAGATTAATACATTCTCTATCATCATATCCCTCCTCCCTCAAATCTATTTTAATATTCTCCTCCCACCTACTTCTCGGCCTCCCTAAAGGTCTTTCTCCCTCCGGCCTCCCAACTAACACTCTATATGCATTTCTGGATTCACCCATACGTGCTACATGGCATGCCCATCTCAGATGTCTGGATTTAATGTTCCTAATTATGTCAGGTGAAGAATATAATGCGTGTAGTTCTGTGTTGTGTAACTTTCTCCATTCTCCTGTAACTTTATCTCTCTTAGCCCCAAATATTTTTCTAAGCACCTTATTCTCAAACACACCCTTAACCTATGTTCCTCTCTCAAAGTGAGAGACCAAGTTTCAGAACCATAAAGAACAACCGGTAATATAACTGTTTTATAAATTCTAACTTTCAGATTTTTTGACAGCAGACTGGATGATAAAAGCTTCTTAACCGTATAATAACAGGCATTTCCCATATTTATTCTCTGTTTAATTTCCTCCCGAGTATCATTTGTATTTGTTACTGTTGCTCCCAGATATTTGAACTTCTCCATCTCTTCAAAAGATAAATTTCTAATTTTTATATTTCCATTTCGTACAATATTCTCGTCACGAGACATAATCATATACTTTGTCTTTTCGGGATTTGCAATACAAATGATAACAGCCATTATTTAAAAGGAAACCAACTAAGCCTAATATTCTGAAAATTATTTCATATACAAAAAAACATTACGTATATTAGATGTCCCCTTGGATTTAATTTAACTTGTAATTGTCGGTTTCTGGATATCTGAAATATTTCACACGCTATCGCAGGTGACGGCGTTAAGTGGGGCATCCTGTATATATCTTCATATTTGTGCATTGAACTTATTGGACATATGAAATTATTAACACTTCTTTAGCCAAGTATTTACAGAAACAAAGGATAATGGTGGACTAAATGTAATATTTCACTGGTTTTATTAATTCTATTAGTAACGATTGTACTTTAGTGGCCTGGTTAGTATAGGCGAATTATGACACTATAAATATATGTCTAATTCCTTTAAGGGGAGAGGATGTTATTTTTTTTAACTTTTTTTTTCTATTTGGTGTAAATTATTAATTGTATGTATGTAGAGAGCTCATATCTGTGGCAACTCAATGAAATAAAAATATTTTGAAAAAAAAAATATTTGGGGGCCCAAATTTTTAAAAAATATATGCCCAATGCAGGATTGTCCTAAAACCGATATATCTAAACCGTTTTTAAAGATAGATTCAAAATGTTTTTGCAATGTATTTGCAAAAGTATGTTCTACAAACTGTCTGTAACAGAATTTTGATATTAGTCCCTAGGTTTGTAAAATAAACAATTAAAATTTAGTAACAATTTTCTGATTTCCTTTCTTGCAAACAAACGGACGTATTTTTAAAATGAAATCAATTAACAAAATTCTGTTACAGACAAAAGTTTCCTAATAGTCTAAAGAATGTGTGTTCTAAATTTCATGCATGTATCTTTAATAGTTCAGAAATTATAATCATTTTGTCTGGTAATGTAGCAAAAAAATTTAAGTTACTGGAAACGGACAAAAGCGGGCGTGTGATTTAAAAATACATAGCGCAGGAAGTTTAAAATTGACGTCTCAACGTCCGATAAGGGCACAAATACCCACAAAATGTTATGCAATGCATTCCACACATATCAAAGGGTATTTTAAAGAAAAAAATCAATTTTTTGAAAATTTAATTTACCGGAAAGAACAATAAAAGTGGGCGAGTGATTTAATAATGCATAACGCAGGAAGTTTAAAATTGGCGATCCACAAATATCACAGAGTATTTTAAAGAATTATTTTTCTTAAATTAAGTCATTTTTCATCAAAAATACCATCATCTCCCCTTAAATAACAGCCTGATACTGAAGCGGTACCTTCTGATAAATACCCGGCTGAGAGGATAGTAATAATTTCAAATCTAGAACTTGTTCAATGAATAAAAATTGATAAAAGTAATCTAGGTCTTATAAAGACTAATCTATATAGTGGAATACACAACAGAGGGGGAGGGGGCGGAAAGATGGGAACCCATGATGCGCTCCTCAAAGATAAATCAAATTAAAATGATAGAATAGTCACTGTCGGGCTTCATGTTCATAGCAACCAACCGTGAGGAATTCTATTACGAATATGGTTTTAGATGTGAGTTTTTTCAGAAGTCCTGAAATTCACTATATTCATCATTTCTTAGTCGGTTCTTTACGTTTAGAACTACATCGATCGAAAAAAGGAAATCTACCCTAAAAAGTAGTACCAATCATAGATTCAAAGTGAGTCTGTTTAGGGATTTCAACAAAATTTGGTTACATCAGTTACATCTAGTAGAATAAGCGTCAGTTCTACAAAGTGCTGAGGAATGGAAAATGCTTCAAACAATTCTAAACAGAGATCAAAGGGATGTATTGGAATAAACAGACAGAGAAACAGGAAGAAGGGATTGAAAATTCGGGATGAAGGCGTGGCAAAAGTCATCTTCGACAAAAAGGAGTCACATATTATGTGAAATTCCTGTCCACAGATACAGTATATAAATGTAAAATTGAATAATATTATAAAAATAATCAACATCCATAAGATAAGCAAGAAGAAAATTTGAACTACAATTGTCGTAACTATTATTTTAAACTTTTATTAAATTACTATTATTATTATTATTATTATTATTATTATTATTATTATTATTATTATTATTATTATTATTATTATTATTATTATTAAATGTTAATTATTCTCTTAGTAATGTCATAATTACTAGGAGAGATAGTATTATAGATCTTGGTGTCTTACTTAATTCTGGGCTACATCATATAGGAATGGGATGGGTGTGGGATAGAAGTGATAATAACTGGAGGAATATAGGGTCTAATGTGAAGATGCGTTTAATTGATATCGAGAGGCAAGAGATTGAGCTCCAATGTTCGGAAAAGTCCTCACTACATTTACAATCAGATCTCATGCTTAACTGGGGGAGGTGTGACTGCATAAATTCTTGTAACAAAGGCAGTAGAGCAGGTTTAGCGTGGCTAAGATTGGGGGTTATGAAGGTTAATAAAATTGTCAACGAAGAAGGAGAGCGCCTTTGTCCCCTTTGCAGAGAAAAGGACTCCTACAGGCATATTTTAATACAGTGTGTCGAATTGCAACAAGTACGGAGAAAATATCTACCACCCTCGATGCTAAATCAGAATAGGAGTTCGCTTGCATGTCTTGACCTCATGGGGAATAGAGAATACGAACAAAAGACTGGATTGTTTCTCTTGAAGGTGAGACAGATTAGAAGTGCAGCTGTGGAAGTTTGTGATACGAACTGACGAAGGGATAATGGTATCTACCCAATTATATACTTTTATGTCTGTTTTAGGTCAGGATGTATTATATAATGTGTTTTGTTGTACCATTTTCATTTTAATATGTGTGTTCTTTACAGAGTGGTTGGATAAAATCATAGGTGAGGGGAGTGAAACCTGCAAAGTAGGACTTGTTTTAGGTACAAAGCACGGACAGTCAGAAGACCCGTGCACTGGATTTTAGAGAAAATTACGATAATATAACATCTGTATGTACAATATTACTCAATAAATCCATCCATCCATCCATCAATCCAAATCTAAATCCTAATCTAAATCCTAATCCAACTATCTGTCTGTCTGTCTGTCTGTCTGTCTATCCATCCATCCATCCATCCATCTATCTATCTATCTATCTATCTATCTATCTATCTATCTATCTATCTATCTATCTATCTATCTATCTATCTATCTATCTATCTATCTATCTATCTATCTATCTATCTATCTATCTATCTATCTATCTATCTATCTATCTATCTATCTATCTATCTATCTATCTATCTATCTATCTATCTATCTATCTATCTATCTATCTATCTATCTATCTATCTATCTATCTATCTATCTATCTATCTATCTATCTATCTATCTATCTATCTATCTATCTATCTATCTATCTATCTATCTATCTATCTATCTATCTATCTATCTATCTATCTATCTATCTATCTATCTATCTATCTATCTATCTATCTATCTATCTATCTATCTATCTATCTATCTATCTATCTATCTATCTATCTATCTATCTATCTATCTATCTATCTATCTATCTATCTATCTATCTATCTATCTATCTATCTATCTATCTATCTATCTATCTATCTATCTATCTATCTATCTATCTATCTATCTATCTATCTATCTATCTATCTATCTATCTATCTATCTATCTATCTATCTATCTATCTATCTATCTATCTATCTATCTATCTATCTATCTATCTATCTATCTATCTATCTATCTATCTATCTATCTATCTATCTATCTATCTATCTATCTATCTATCTATCTATCTATCTATCTATCTATCTATCTATCTATCTATCTATCTATCTATCTATCTATCTATCTATCTATCTATCTATCTATCTATCTATCTATCTATCTATCTATCTATCTATCTATCTATCTATCTATCTATCTATCTATCTATCTATCTATCTATCTATCTATCTATCTATCTATCTATCTATCTATCTATCTATCTATCTATCTATCTATCTATCTATCTATCTATCTATCTATCTATCTATCTATCTATCTATCTATCTATCTATCTATCTATCTATCTATCTATCTATCTATCTATCTATCTATCTATCTATCTATCTATCTATCTATCTATCTATCTATCTATCTATCTATCTATCTATCTATCTATCTATCTATCTATCTATCTATCTATCTATCTATCTATCTATCTATCTATCTATCTATCTATCTATCTATCTATCTATCTATCTATCTATCTATCTATCTATCTATCTATCTATCTATCTATCTATCTATCTATCTATCTATCTATCTATCTATCTATCTATCTATCTATCTATCTATCTATCTATCTATCTATCTATCTATCTATCTATCTATCTATCTATCTATCTATCTATCTATCTATCTATCTATCTATCTATCTATCTATCTATCTATCTATCTATCTATCTATCTATCTATCTATCTATCTATCTATCTATCTATCTATCTATCTATCTATCTATCTATCTATCTATCTATCTATCTATCTATCTATCTATCTATCTATCTATCTATCTATCTATCTATCTATCTATCTATCTATCTATCTATCTATCTATCTATCTATCTATCTATCTATCTATCTATCTATCTATCTATCTATCTATCTATCTATCTATCTATCTATCTATCTATCTATCTATCTATCTATCTATCTATCTATCTATCTATCTATCTATCTATCTATCTATCTATCTATCTATCTATCTATCTATCTATCTATCTATCTATCTATCTATCTATCTATCTATCTATCTATCTATCTATCTATCTATCTATCTATCTATCTATCTATCTATCTATCTATCTATCTATCTATCTATCTATCTATCTATCTATCTATCTATCTATCT
Source organism: Periplaneta americana (assembly GCF_040183065.1). NCBI lineage: Eukaryota > Metazoa > Arthropoda > Insecta > Blattodea > Blattidae > Periplaneta > Periplaneta americana. The sequence continues at coordinate 2,624,187 of NC_091125.1, forward strand.
ATCTATCTATCTATCTATCTATCTATCTATCTATCTATCTATCTATCTATCTATCTATCTATCTATCTATCTATCTATCTATCTATCTATCTATCTATCTATCTATCTATCTATCTATCTATCTATCTATCTATCTATCTATCTATCTATCTATCTATCTATCTATCTATCTATCTATCTATCTATCTATCTATCTATCTATCTATCTATCTATCTATCTATCTATCTATCTATCTATCTATCTATCTATCTATCTATCTATCTATCTATCTATCTATCTATCTATCTATCTATCTATCTATCTATCTATCTATCTATCTATCTATCTATCTATCTATCTATCTATCTATCTATCTATCTATCTATCTATCTATCTATCTATCTATCTATCTATCTATCTATCTATCTATCTATCTATCTATCTATCTATCTATCTATCTATCTATCTATCTATCTATCTATCTATCTATCTATCTATCTATCTATCTATCTATCTATCTATCTATCTATCTATCTATCTATCTATCTATCTATCTATCTATCTATCTATCTATCTATCTATCTATCTATCTATCTATCTATCTATCTATCTATCTATCTATCTATCTATCTATCTATCTATCTATCTATCTATCTATCTATCTATCTATCTATCTATCTATCTATCTATCTATCTATCTATCTATCTATCTATCTATCTATCTATCTATCTATCTATCTATCTATCTATCTATCTATCTATCTATCTATCTATCTATCTATCTATCTATCTATCTATCTATCTATCTATCTATCTATCTATCTATCTATCTATCTATCTATCTATCTATCTATCTATCTATCTATCTATCTATCTATCTATCTATCTATCTATCTATCTATCTATCTATCTATCTATCTATCTATCTATCTATCTATCTATCTATCTATCTATCTATCTATCTATCTATCTATCTATCTATCTATCCATCCATCCATCCATCCATCCGTCCGTCCGTCTGTCTATGTATCTATGTACCTACCTACCTACCTGTCTATCTGTCTGTCTGTCTGTCTATCTATTTGAGCATGTAATCTTAAACTAGTTATATTGATCACTTGTAACTGATATGACTTAGCTTAAAACTGTACATTTGGCTTTGACAGGGTTAGTTTCTTCAAAATATTATGAATTCATGATATTTTTCTTCATCGCATACCATGAAGTAGTAGTTCATTACAGTTTATGACATGGATAGAAAGAAACGCATACAACTAAAAAATATGCATGCAGTTTTTTTCATAAAGGAAATATGTTTATCGTTAAATTATACCTCCTGTTATAATGATTATGGCTTTAAATTTACCTTTATTAAAATATATCTCATAAGAGGTTATCAAATAATATTTCTGCCTTGAAATCTTTAGTAAAATATTAGTAAATGATTAAGTTGTATATACTTTACTTATGTATACCGTCCAGTTCCACAACACCACTAAGCAAGTGAGCAAACACAATAATTGCTTATCACATGTGCAAATATCTTAGAGAAAAAAATACGCTGGTGAATTCAAAATCCCCTTCCCTACCTGTACGGGCTATTCCGTATGAAATCGATCAGTAAAAAACCTCGCATTTTTTATACTCTAATTTTTTCCCTATTTATACAAGATGGTGAGGGGACTGCATTTTCAAAAATATACTATCGAAAGTCAAACTGTTTTCGTATTATTGAGCGACAAATTTAGCGTATTTTATAAAAACAAGCCTCTTTCAGCGCTCCGAACTCTGGAACCGTTTACTGCAGAACATTGAACGAGAGCTTATTTTGAAGCTGACATCTTGTAGGTTACGTTAAGAAGTAATCCTTATTTTTATTGTACACAGAGAGACAGATAATCTCATTTTACTTGCTTTTAGGATTTTTGGCCATTTGTAAAAATTAAAATATATATATATATATATATATATATATATATATATATATATATATATATTCAGAAAAAGCCTTGCATTATTAAGAAGGATTCGGCATTGTTTGCTTAGTGGTACGGCAATAAGTTTCGAGGGTATTAAATAGATTATTTTCACACGCCTAGACTTGAACGGCGCTTATACCGCACACACTGGCTGAGAGTTGAAGATAAGCGAGTGTTGGGCGTCATTTTACTCCTGTGTTTATGAAAAGCTGTGATAAAGCTAGCTCAGCCATGCGCTTACTAGACAACACATCACGTGTTTGTCTCCTGGCCTTGCTTGTCTCTGGCTAGCTCCCGCCTCACAGCCAGCTGGTTACTTCACGCGCGTACTATTTATTTTCTTTATTTGATATTTTCAATACATTCTTATCAACATACCATCAGTAAAAAATATGTGTTTATTTGTACTTTCAATGCGGAATCTAACTATATATTTTTAAAATATTTTTTTCCTGGCCAAAGGCGTCTTAATGAGGAAAAAATCTAAATTTCTCCATTTCCATAAAAAGTAAGAAAATCTGTTTGTGTGTCAATATAAACTCTAATTTCTCAGCATCAAAATAAACCATGATTTTGATCATTGGATGAAAGGGTTTCGGAGCTACAACAGTTTGAATTTGCTAATTTTATGAAAATACGATAAATTTAAATATTTTAAATTTAAACACTTTGCACAAAGCATTGTATCACAGTTCTCTACGTACAAAAAAGTTTCATTTATTTAGAAATTGTAAGGTCAATTTTCTCTATATTTCGGTCGATTTGAGATGGAATAGCTCGTACGCAACTTCCACTCTAATTCATATACATGGAAGAGTCACTCACCCCATATCCACTTCCTGTTACTGTTCCATACACTCTGAAATGTCGCCTTGTCGCTTCACGTTCGGCATCAGCTGCTTCCTGCGAAACGAAATGAATGAAAGAATAACAGTCATTTACAAAAATAAGAAATCGTCTTCAGGCCTAAACAATTTTACAGAACGAAAGGTAAGTACACATTGTGGGAGAATGGAATGTGGACTTCAGTGTTTTCAAAAATGTCTGATGACCAGAAAAAGTTTTATTGGAAAAGTGCTGGTACCTTCAATTAATGGCACAGTGTTTTTTCCTCAAAACATCTTACGAACAAGAAGATATATGCCTAATAGTAAAGAAAAAGAAACGTCACTTTCAGCAACGAAACGTGTCATGCAAATTGAAGCAAACACGTCACAGAAAATGAAATCATCAAATAGCAAGAAGTCTCACATGATGACTCTCATAGACATTAATCAGATACATAAAACATACTGCATAAAGACTTTCAAGCCATCCTACCACTATAAACAGGTTGTTATTACTTGGAAAATCGTGCGTAATTGGCTTGTTATGGCACAAGTGTCGACAAAAAGCAATGACGTATTTGTAATGATGTAATACCGGAACGCTTGCTATCTTGGTTATGCATTATACGCGCGAAGTAGCAAGAAATGAAATGCAGGACAGAAGGCAACGTATCGTTTATTTCCAATCTTTAACAATTATTGTGTATCACTTTTGTAATATCACATAAAACAGTTCTGTGAATCAGAGGAAGCACATTAACAAAATAAATAAACTGTTGTAACTTAACCCGCAACATTATATTATACTGTATTGTATTAATTATCCATTAACAACTGAGCTTATAACTAGACAAGAATATTTGACTGCTATAAAATAATTGAAGCCTAAAAAATCTTGTGGCCCAGATGATTTACCTCCATATGTATTGAAAGTTTGTTTCGAAGTACTTATGTATCCTTTATGTTTGTTGTATAACTTAATTTTAAAACGAAAAACTTTTCCGAAAATGTGGAAATTAACAAAGGTGTTTAAATCTGGTGATAATAGTAAAATTGAAAATTATAGACCCATTGCAATAGTGTGTGCCCCGTCCAAGGTATTTGAATAGATTATATATACACGAATTTTTCAACATGTTTATAGTGCAACTGATATAAATCAGCATGGATTTTACACCCATAGGTCTACCACAACAAATCTAATTAATTTTACACAAAAGGCATTTAATACATTACATAATCGCAGAAATTTAGACGTGATTTACCTTGACTTTTCCAAAGCGTTTGATAAAATTGACCATAAAATTTTAATTAATAAACTTTCAAGTTTTGGTTTATCTTTTTCATACTTACAGTTAATAACGTCATATCTTACAAACAGGCAGCAGTATGTTTCATTCAATCAAGTAAAATCAAAACCATTCACAGTAACTTCAGGCGTACCCCAAGGATACAACCTTGGTCCCTTGCTCTTTTTACTTTATATCAATGACTTGCCTAAACAGATTTTGCACACTAAATATTTACTATATGCTGATGATGTTAAATTGTATAAAGTCATTGACAAACAACAAGACGTTTTTGATCTACAGCTTGATTTGGACAGACTATATAGATGGAGAATCGATAATTTTCTTCTGTTAAATCTTAATAAATGTTGCTTTATGACATATTCTAAAAATAAGACAGTTGCTCAAAATTCGTATGAAATTAATGGTGTGAAGTTATCTAGAGTACAATCATTTAAGGATTTGGGTGTATTTTATTTTACACACAACTTATGTTTTAAAATGCACTTAAATCACGTGGTAATTGATGCATATAGAAAATCAGGATTTATAATCAGAAATACAAAAGAATTAAAAAATGTAAATACTACTGATACTCTATATAAAACTCTAGTTAGGAGTAAGCTAGAGTATGCGTCTGTAATATGGTCACCTCAGTTCCAGTCCCATCAGATGCAAATAGAAAGGATACAGAAAAGATTTTTACGTTATTTATATTAAAAAAGACATCACGCGTCGTCTTCTGACAAGCAAATTTCATATAATCAGTTACTTTTTGAATTTAATTATAAAACTTTAAAATCTCGACGATTAATAAATAGCCAAATTTTACTCTATAAGGCTGTTAACGGTATATTGAATAACTGTGATTTTCTTAAATTCCTTCAGTTCAATGTAAAAAGAACAGAATTAAGTCATATGATGTATCTGGCTTTGGAGCACAACAGTGCTACAGCAGTTGAAGAACATATGAAATATAATATTAACTCAGTTTCGAAAAAAAAGTGATGTATCTGATTTAGCAACTACACACCTCATTTATGACACTGTTTAATTAATATTTAGAATTATATTATACTAATAATATAAAATATATGTATATTTTCTTTTTAAACTTATTGTATTAATCTATATTTTAATAAGCCTAGTGTAAAGTTAATATTTGAGGAGAAAAATTATTCTGTAGGACAAATTAATAAATCGATAATATTCTAGTGTAAAGTGTTCCACTTACTGGTCTACGAAACAGCCGACCGTAGCATTCACTTAGAAACCGCAATCCCTGGAAAAGTAAACAATTTAACATTATGAGTACAGGAAATCTTAGAAAGTACATGTTCTCCGAATAGGTGCACTAGTCTCCAAACATATCTGACCTATAATTTTGTGATAGTGTAAGGAAACTTTCTAACCACGGGATAAATCAAAACCAGAGGTGTAACTAACTGACAAACTTTTAAATGGTTCCGTTAGTTCTCAATAGGGAACACTATTATTAGGACAGTTAAAGATAAGTTAGGTAAAATGCTGATGTACATTAGGTATTAAATATTTTCACAAATAACAATACCAGCGGTTTCTCGCTGAATCTAGTACTGTTTACAATCAATAGAGAGGAATGAAATTTTGAATTCTATAATATTGGTGTTCAGTTGTATTACATAATAATAATAATAATAATAATAATAATAATAATAATAATAATAATAATAATGATTATATCTCTTGTACTTAGAATTTTATTCACAAATCTTCGACATAAAAGGTGAATCAGCATGGTAAATAGAAAATTTTAACAATTACAGAATGGTATGTACTGTCAAATATAGCCTAGTAATAAATTTCAATGTCGCAATTCGAATTGCCCTCGCGTTATTGTTTAAAATAATATTCAGTTATATTACATAATAATAATAATAATAATAATAATAATAATAATAATAATAATAATAATAATAATAATAATAATAATAATAATAATAATAATAATGATTACATCTCTTGTACTTAGTATTTTATTCACAAATCTTCAAAATAAAAGGAGAATTTTCGCTATTAGATAAAATGGTAAACAGAAAATTTTAACAATTACAGAATGATGTGTACTGTCAAATATAGTAATGAATTTCAATGTCGCAATTCGAATTGCCTACACGTTATTATTTAAAATAATATTCAGTTATATTACAGAATATATCTCCTGTACTTAGTATTTTATTCACAAATCTTCAAAATAAAAGGTGAATTTTCGCTATTAGATAAAATGGTAAAGAGAAAATTTTAACAATTACAGAATGATGTACTTACTTACTTATTGGCGTTTAAGGAACACGGAGGTTAATTGCCGCCCTCACATAAGCCCGCCATTGATCCCTATCCTGAGCAAGATTAATCCAGTCTCTACCATCATATCCCACCTCCCTTAAATCCATTTTAATATTATCTTCCCATCTACGTCTCGGCCTCCCCAAAGATCTCTTCCCACCGGCCTCCCAACTAACACTCTATATGCATTTCTGGATTCGCCCATACGTGCTACATGCCCTGCCCATCTCAAGCGTCTGGATTTAATGTTCCTAATTATGTCAGGTGAAGAATACAATGCGTGCAGCTCTGCGTTGTGTAACTTTCTCCATTCTCCTATCACTTCATCCCTCTTAGCCCCAAATATTTTCCTAAGAACCTTATACTTAATATTTTATTCACAAATCTTCAAAATAAAAGGTGAATTTTCGCTATTAGATAAAACGGTAAATAGAAAATTTTAACAATTACAGAATGATGTGTACTGTCGAATATAGTAATAAATTTCAATGTCGCAATTCGAATTGCCCACGCGTTACTATTTAAAATAATATTCAGTTATATTACATAATATATATCTTGTAATTCGTATTTTATTCACAAATCTTCAAAATAAAAGGTGAACTTTCGCTGTTAGATAAAATGAAAACCCACAGGTATTTAATAGCAATAGTGATATCTTTACCGTAATATCTTCTACATGCCTCTCTTCTTTACCCTTATGGAAATAATGGCATACGCTATTGTGCGGCCGAAAAAATTAGATCAACGTAGAATATCCCAACCCTATACAGAATCGAACTCTTAACTTGAACGCTATCGCTCGTCCATCAACGTTTCCATTGAAGTAACGGATAGACATTCATTATTTCTAGAAAAAGAGATCTAAATTTCTTGTACTTACTTTCATTTTTCTGCTTTTGTCGTACTGATGTCGTAACCATGGTATGCACGATAATGGAGAATACTGACTACCAGAAACATATTGTAGCTGCAATATGTTTGTCGCTAGGCAACTATAATGAGTAAAATCACTATTCTGTTAAGCAAAATTTTAGTTTCTTCCTATCTATCACATTCATTCATTCATAGTGTCCTGTACAAGAGTGGGTCTTTGACTACAAACCCAGCATCCTCCAATATTTTCTATTTCCACCTTCCTGAAGGTATATATAAAAAAATAAGTATCCAGTATTTTATTAACTGACAGTATGCATCAAAACGAGAAAACAATGTCTAACAAATATCAGTCCCACAACACATACTTTCTGAGATCTGAACACTTGTTCGTAGGAGGAGCTCAATGTGGCGACCATTCATGGCAATGCATTGCTCTGCCCTTCGGCGAAAGGAATCACGCACTCTTTGAAATTGACCTGCTTGTTCTTGTATGTGATGACACGCATTCCCGGGTCCTGTAGTGGCGTAGACCAATTCCTTTGTGTTTTCCCATTTTCAAAATTCTATGGCAGCGGTCGTCAACTCAGTGCACTCTCGGGCTACCGTCTCTAACCAGCAGGTCTCTTACAGCACCAGCGTGAATTCGTGGCTGCTAGTGGGTACGCTCTCTACCTCTTCCTGCTGCACGACGGGGCAGTTGCTCCGCTTATCCTTTACCCATTTCAGCGAGTGGTGACGACCATGCTCTAAAAAGGTACGGTGTGTTTACGGCGATCATCGCCGGGCGCACATCGCAAGAGATTGTCGCCGGAGTTGCTAGCAATTGAAATGAATGCGCACGGTTTCTTTACAGCGAAGATTGCCAGCGCTGTTCGTTGGACGCGACGCAGATCGCTGGAGGTTGCTTCTGAATCAAATTCAGGACGCACATCGCCGCATTCGTGTTCAATAATCGATATATAGACAAGGTCATGTTGTAATATCGAATATATAATCTGTACACGTTAAACACGTCTGTACGTTTTGGCTGCAAAACAAATCAAGACGTTTTGTAATTTTTCGCGGTCTGAAGACGAAATTATAATTGAATATGTGGCACAACAAAATGCTCTTTTTAATATGAGCATGTGAATTAATAAACAAATTAAACAATAAACCCTTACATTACATATTATATTTGTATCACGCCCGAGCCCCAGAGAATTTCGTTCAGTGTTGGGTAAGGGGGAAATTCTCTCTTCTGTAAGTTTTCCACCAGCTCCCTTGCACTAGATTTCGGCTGCGATAACCTCAATAATAATCTTTTGGCTGCAGTGCGTTATTACACAAATCTGAATGGCAGCATTGCCCTCGAGTCATATAGCCATCACTCGCTTATCAACAAACAATTTGTATATATACGAGTACATAGGTAGATCTTGTTGCATTATATGCACATATACATTTTAAAATTTATTTTACATGTCTTTTAACTATCTATTTTTATGTAGTTATTTATTTAGCTATCTTGTACCAAAAATAAAAACATGTTTTTAATTACTTTTAATTTGCACAGTCTTCGTACCTAAGTACTTACGCGGTATACTGAAATATAGCTGTTTTTTTTTTGTAGAGATGTAGTTGATCGTATATACAAGGCATAATAAAAGCCCAAACGAACCAAACCTAACCTGTCACATGTTCGTACATGTAAAGTGTATCAGCGGATTACGAAGGGAACTACCTCAGCGCTAGTTTAGCCAATTTTTTTTAATTATTGTTTGGAATACACCATGTAATGTAATACAGTATAATAATAATAATAATAATAATAATAATAATAATAATAATAATAATAATAATAATCAGTTCATAATCTGAGTTACTGCCAATCTTTTAACTGGAGTTACGGGATCTTGACAAAATTTGTAGCTAATTTAACATAGTCATTTTCAATTAAACTCAAAACATAATCAAACTGGTCAGGTGAGAGTCTGAAATATTTCTTAAATTTTGTAGCGTTTTTATAAAGATGTCTCATTATCAATGTGTTAAAACAGAATTCTGTAAACCTATTCCTGAATATTTCATTAGTCTGTAGCTTGTTCCTTTTATAATACGCATGCGAGATTTTGATATCGTCATCTCCCTCTTCTAGAATAAATAGTAGCTTCATTATCTTGGATTTATTCTTTATAATTTTTAGGTTATGTCCGCAGCCTACATTAATTTACTTGACCATATGAAGTAGATGAAGGAATAAACAAATGAGAATCTACAGCGATGTGCGTCAATAAAGAAACCACTTCTCGGCGATCATCGCCAGCGTTTATAATCGCCGGCGATGTGCGTCCGACGATGATCGCCATACACAAACCGTACCTTAAGGCAGTGGCCGGCAGAAGCTGCAGTTATGACGTAAGAGCCAGTCAGGCCTCAAGAGCTTGGAAGAGCGAGCAGTTGAGTCGTATTACTGTTAACACGCACCAGCGCAGTGGCGTCAGTGCAGCAATGATACGACAGTTCTTGGAGATAAATTGATGAAATCACATTCCTGTATTTTGCTAGGGAATAACTACTCTGCGGTCATGATGGCAACATTCTTGGCAAATTCCCCGTCATTAAAAGAACGCATGTTCTTTGCAATGGCTAGTGAAATCCTATATCTTAAGCCTTCAGCTTACCATTGATTCACTGACAGTGTGTTCCCTAGCTTCACTTAATTTATCTTTCAATTGCTGCACTAGTACTTGTCGATATTCTCCCCCATATTTGTCGTAATCATTTGTGTGGCATAAAGAATAATGGCGTTGTATATTGAATTTCTTTACATGCTGAAACAGCTTGCCACAAATCAAACACTTAACCATTCCTCCATACTCCATAACACAGTTTGATCTCGACAAAGCATTTAGCTTGGGCAGGATAGTAACACAAAGTGATGGTGTGTTTCAAAAGTTGAAATATACTTTGCATACTACTCACGAAGTTAGGGCCTATATAGTTCAATCTGTATATTGTGTAGGAAAATATCTGTTAAAAACACTTGAACTGTTTTCAAGTTTCCGAGTAGACAAAGTGTTGTAGTACTGCTTAAATTATTTATTTCTATATTTGTATATTTATAGCAGTTTCGGAGCCTCATTTACATAATGCGAACGCTTCTGCAGCTGGCTGTATTATGAATTTCATATTATTATAAGTATATTAAATTTGATTACAAACCAAAATATTTTGTTACATTGATTTATCACGGTTGTACAGTTTTGTTTTCGTACAAATGTATTGTAATTGTGCTATATGGCTTCTTTCTGTTTGTTGTTATCTATATTGTCTGCAAAACAAAAGTACTAATACCAATTTCTTAATATTGCAGTTGCGTTTTAAATGTTAATAACGTTTGTCCTTAATTCTACGCCGAGGTCGTCTTTCGTTAGATCCGTCCGAGTTCCTATTGTGAAGAATATGAGTAATTGTGTTTTCCTCTGATCGCGCTACCAACGCTATGCAGAGTAGACCATTGGTGGGGCTGCCACCTCAAAGCTTTAGGTCCAACTTCTGTATGTACTAGCCCCATCCAGAGGGCTGCCACTCGCCAATCTATTTAAATTAGTTGTCGTTGTGGACTTCACTCATGTTTCCCCGAGCATGGCCTCTTATCATCCCAGAGAAAGGACCCCCTTTTCCCATCAGTTCTCCGACCCAAATCGCCGAAGGGATTTTATACCACAACCTTGATTTGGGTTACTCGGATTAACAGGTCCACCTCGAGCAGGTTGGGAAAGGAGTTGACATGCAGAGGCTAAGTGTTCACTATGGGAACTGTATTACGCATGCATGCCTTTGGACCCTACTACATTATGACGAAGATTTATTGCAACTGGCTGCCCATAAATTAAATTAAATATGTAAAGATTATAATCTCAAAATTTCGATAAATAAAACAAAGGTGATGGCTTTTAGTGGAAAAAACCCTCTACGCGCAAAAATAATCATTGATGACCAAATGATTGAACAAGTATCCCACTATAAATATTTAGGGTGTGATATTAGCTATGGATATGATAAGGATATTGAATATAAAATCAATCAGTTCCAAGCTACTTGTGGCACAATAAATAGAACGTTGAATAATAAAGCCTAGAAACAAACAAAATTAAAATTCTATGAAACAATGGCAGTTCCTGCCCTCCTATATGGGAGTGAATCTTGGATTACCACTACTAAACATGAAAGTAAAATCCAGGCAGCTGAGATGAAGTTTTTAAGGAGAGTAAAGGGGTGTACTAGAATGGACCAGATAAGAAACGAGGATATCCGTGAAGAACTGCAAATCTACTCCATAAAAGAAAAGATAACTAACAATAAGGAACAATGGAAAGAACATATAGAAAGAATGGCAGAGAGTAGATTACCAAAGAGAATACAAAACTACTTCCCAAGAGGAAGAAGAGATGTTGGACGTCCTCTGAAGAGATGGTCCTAGATCTATTAGTGAAGACGGAACAGGCAATTAATGCCTAAACCAGGAAGTGAAGAAGAAGAAGAAGAAGAAGAAGAAGAAGAAGAAGAAGATGTTAATAACGTAATAAAGAGTTAAGAAAGAATATTCACATACATTCCATAGTATTACAACTATATTGTACTAAATGGATGAACAAATCATTCATAAAGAAAGTGATATCCCAAAAAAGAGACTGAGTATGACATGATAAGTTGGAATTGATATTGATGGTACCTTTAGCCTTATGAAAGTAATTAATTAGCTAATCAAAATAATATTATAGTACACAGCTGACATTTTTACAACATATGGGCACGTATCTTTTGCTTATGATGTAACAGTAGATGCATTGTTAATTCATGTCCTTGGAAACAATTTCCAAGCGAATATTTTCAAAATTTTCGATACACTATCTTCGGTAATACGTATATACGGTATATTAAATTTACGAAAATATTCTGTAAGGCTACTAAATAAATAGGCCTACATCTGAAAATTTTACTTTTCTATAAAAAAAAGTTGAGAAAATATTTCTTTTTTGAATAAAAAATCAAAGTTGTGAAACATGAGCACTAAAATTAAAACTTTCATTCTTGTAATCCACTTATACTTCTCAGACAAATAAAAAAATTAACATGGATACAGTTTTAATAAGTTCTCTTCCCTTGATCTATTGAATCAGTGCTGGCCATCCCTGAATATAGCTCGACCAAGCGGCATATACCACCTCTTTCGTCTGTCTCTTTCCTTTCCGCTGTAAAGCGCTCAGGCTCTCCTGAGCTCTAAAGCGCGCGCTTGCTCCTATGGGCATCAATTGACATGACTGCTCTAAGGGATTTAGGTTTGGGGAACGAGCAGGCCAGGGGCGGCTCCTTTTTAAGGCCATTGGGACCCGGTCCCGGTCCCCATTTTTGAGAACGTAAATTACAATATGGTGCAGTATATTTCATATTGAAGTCATCTTTCTTAATGAATTTCCAATACAAAAAAAGTAGTATGCATTGACGGAAATCTGCAACAGAATGGACTGACTGGGCCCGTGAGAGTCCACCCTGTACGTAGTTCATTTTAGCACCAAAGGTTGGACTGTAACATGGCAGTTCTTCCCGTCCCTTTCCCCACCACCCTCGCACTCTAGCTTTACTTAGGGCGGGCCCTGCTGTTCAATTGTCTGTAATACTGTGTTAAAATTGAAGTTCTACAAGGACATCATTTTATTTTTACTTAAATTTTTATTGTACCTGAGTTTTTTAATGTACTTCACTCCCACCCCTTCTACTAATGAAGTTCAACCGTCCTCCACACAGATCCAAGACCTCATATATAGTCATAGTATGCTTACGGTTATAGTAAACAGTACGTTCCAAAAATATGATCGCGTTTTCCAGTGACAAAAGAGCTTTCAATATTGAATCATTTTCGCAAAGTTACTGTCGTCCATTTGCCTACGTCGTATCCCGGTTTCCCCCACCAGCTTTCATTCGCCTGCTAGTGGCTGGGCTGCCTTAACTCTTTTCTGAGATCATTAATTTCTGTTAGGAATTGGACGTCTACGTAATATTATACAACTGTTTAAAACAACTTAAATAAAAGGACCTCGTTAAGTAATTAACTATCACGTGATTTCCTCCCTCTCCACGACCCTACGACATAACCACTTGGACTTGGACGGACAGTAGATAGTATATGTCTTTTATCTTTTCGGATCGGGCAGAAGTGAAGATTGAACTTACAGTACGTAAGGTACTCTTTTATAGAGTAGGTACAGAATTATTTCAACATGAGTTACTAGTACGAAGAACGAAACTGGTAATTGGGATTAGGTATAATAGTCTATAGTGCGATAATATGCACATTAGAACTGAAGCCTGTATCGAAATGAACGGCCACCATTTTAAAAAATGTGTTTAAATATCCATATTATGATTATTTTTCAATTAACTTCAATCTTTATATTGTACGCTAATGTGCTGTAGACAGTATAATATACACTGCATAATGAATACGACCACATGGACAGCTCAGTTCGTGAGTAAAAACACTCATTGTTAATATTGTACTGTATTTTGATTAAACAAAAACCTAATGAAAATGATCAAACTCAAAAGCGCGATATTTCCTAGTTTACGTAAATGGATGAACTACTTTTCTTCCCTCCTATACCTAGTACAGTGATTTGTTTGTATATTACGCCAGTATCATCGAACTCCAGTCGTAGAAGTGGGTAGCAAACGTTGTTGATGCAAAGGTATAGGCAAGTTAATATTAAAAATGTGATATAAAATAAAAAGATGTCCCTGTATAATACAGTAAGTTCAACGTAAAGTGCATGTGAGTGTATGTACAGCTTTTAATGTGGATAAGTACGTTTACAAAACTGTATACAACATCACACCATTAATTAAAAGTATTATAAATTGTGCAAAAGTGCTTCAAAGAATGAATACAGTAGACCAGGGCTGGGCACCGCGAGCTAATCCAGACTCTAAGAGGTGGGACGCTTAATATTCATCCGTCACGGCATCAACACTGCGCGGTGTTCGGCGGGGAAGAAAGGGGTTGAAGAGAGGTCAGATGGCTCCCAGTGAGAGAGCGGAATCTCCTCTAGGCGCCCGGCCCTGCAGTAGACAGTTTGATTCAAACTCTGTTCTCGCGGCTAAAATTAGAAGATAAATTGACAATTAAAGCTCTCGTATCTAATCACTGAGGGAGCGCTTGGTACGTAGAACCAAGGACCCGGGTTCGATCTCCGGCGTCGGAACGAATTTTTCTCCTTTAATAATTACACTAGTCAACAAATTTTAATTTTCAAAATTGTGCCGAAATGAAACATTGTTACTATCCACATATTTGTCATGCTGAATCCAAAAATGGAACCCATTTTTCAGCAGCACCCTCAGATTTTCAGTTATTACCCCTATTACACTTCTGAAAAGTTCGATACTAACTAAGCAGTTCCACATTTTTAATATCTAATGCAGAATGCATAAACATTGTCTTCCACTATTATAGCGGTGTTAGTGCTAAAAGTAAAGTATCCTTCATGTTATAATGATGTAAATGGCTACTTACATTTACGTAGTGGAAGGCAGGCATCGCTTTAAAACACTTTTCTGTGTATGTTGTAGTATTCTCTCTTTGTATGAACCAGCAGTAATCACTCATCATAGATGGATTCCATCTCTCTTTATAACGCTGTTCCATCTTAAAATGTCTTGATGAAAGCGTTCCCTTTGTTTGTCACGCACTGCACCCAAGCTTTTAGGAAAAAAAAAATCTAAATGAGAATGCAGGAAGTGAATTTGACAGACATCCTGTATCCAAAATTCTTATAATTTTGAAAAAGATTCTGAACTATTTCGTCATTATTTTCTTCCTTCTTGTTGCCGAGGAACCCATTCACAACGCTTTTAAATGACTCCCATCCATGTTGCACGTTCGTTTGGAGTTAATTTTTTCTAAAAAAAATTGGTCACCCATCACTTTTTTTAATCTGAGGTCCAATGAATATTCCTTCTTTTAATTTTGTATCACTCAAACCAGGTAATATTCTTCGTAGATATTTGAAACCTTCGCCTGTTGTGTCCATAGCTTTCATAAAGTTCTCCATGAGCCCTAATTTAATGTGTAAAGGATGGAGATATATTTTTTGTGGGTCAACTAAAGGTTCAAATGTTACATTATGTTTCCCAGGAGTGAAATCTTCTCTTCTTGGCCATTCCTCGACTATATAGTGATATTGAGTATCCCAAAGGCACAGGAAAACAGATATTTAGTGAATCCACTCTGCATTCCATGTAGAAGACTTTAAGATCCCGCAAATATGCCAACAATGGTTTCATATTTTAATGGCTTCAAGAATACGACACATTTCTTTGTATGTTTCTTTCATTGCTGCACTGTATGCTACAGATATTGTCATTGTGTAACAAAACGGCTTTCAGACTAATTTTAGAAGCATCTATAAATAAGCGCCGCTCTTTAGCATTATGTGTAATACCTAGTTTTAATCAGTCCATTTACATCGCTGCATGCACAAACTCCAGAATCTGTAACTATAAAAAATGGTAATAGATTCTTATTTATGTTTATAAATATTGAAAAATTAGCATCTTTATCCAGCACCTTCCATTCTTGAAGACGAGATCCTAGAAGCTCCGTCAGCTGTTTAGTAAAATACAAATCACGTATACTAATCATTGAGTTCCATTAAATGTGGCTTTTCTTCTCTCTCTTCATCTGGAATGTAGGCGTCATCCCTTGATGTAAAGGGCTGCACATCATCATCAGATGACATATCAGATTCCGATTCTTCTTGCAATGTAGAAGGTGGAATGGGGACAGGTAAATTTTCTCCGTGAGATATTGGTCTTATAGCTGACGGGAGATTAGGATACTGAATGAGTCTCTTATTTTTTAAGAAAATCCAGTAACATCAGAAATAACAATCATCTTAGTGGTTTTTTGTTCACACCATACCATTGGTTCGGAAAGTTTTTACAACTACGCCTTTGCTTCTTCATTTCATTTCACACAGAACAGCTCAAACTACTAACAAAATCTCTACACTCGAACTAAACAAAGTACAGACTGTCTCTGTTTTCATTACCAGGTACCCTGTAAGTCTGTCTTATATTTCAAGTATCAACAGACCATGATTCAGATGTGTCAAGTGAAGAGGGACTTGGCATAATGGATAGAAACCAATGAAGTGCTACATGTATACTAGGTATTGAAAAATGTGTATAAATTCTATATTTACAACAATAAATTACGGAAATTTATTTCTTGTGTACCTTGTAAAATGGAATACGTATACACACATCAAAATTAAACGTAGGCACCTGTGGCTTCCACCAATTTCCTCAAGCGGCCGGTAATGGAATCCACAGTCTTCTGGAGGAAGCTGCGTGGGGCATTGGTGATAATGCCCCGAATCCATGCTTCCAATTCTTTATCATCTCTGGACGGATTGTGCCATTCCTTCCTTTCTCCATATGGCATCATCTCGAACGAAAACAACGGAATTCCACACTTCGTAGCGAGCAGCAATCTGCTCTCTCTCGCGAACAAATAGGTGATCGACAATCTTTGCTATTGTTGCGCTAACCGTCCCTCACGGCCATCATCTATACTACGGACGAGCAAAAGTTCAAACTCTATTTAACGATCTACATATACACACAATTTTCATTATGGGTCCATCGATATTAAAAATTCTACAGCTAATTAATAATACCCAGTTACTTCCCGCCCACACTGTATTTATGGCTATTCATAAAATATAACATTGTTGCAGTGCTCAGAAACCTGACGTGATGGAAAAAATCTGATTACATATTCGTAATCAGCGCATCAGACTTGATAATAATCAGCATTCTGTTTTTCAGCACAAAAAATGTTGTACAATTATTAACCATTGCTACTAAAACGTTAACATCGTTCAACAGGACGGAAAGAAACGCAGAAAAGTTTGTTCTGAATGGTTTGAAAAGAAGGAATGTTTAATGACATGTAAGAATAGAAAATCGTTATATTGTTTTTATTACCTGGTTTTGGGAGGCGAAACTCTGTGGATTAATAAGGGGTGTACAGTTTTAAAGCATTTTTGTCTGAGGTAGTAAAATCACATGAAAATTTTAAAACACGCATTAACAACGTTAGAGCATATAAAACATAAGTGTTGTGTCAATTCAAAAGAAGCATGTGATATCATAAGGTATGAAATAAGTGACAGATTCCAATCTTCCAGAATTTTTTCTGCATTTTCAATAGTTTATTCCAAAAAATTCCCTATTTATTGTGATAATTTCCCTGAGTCAATGCTCAAAATATTATTACGCAATACAACATGCTGAATAAGGAAATACTTAGAAATGAACTACTGTTCTCCAACCAGGAGATTAACCGTGAAAGGAATGTGCTTACTGTTGCGTCATGTATTGGAGCGAAGTAGATAGATAATATTATCGTTATAACGTCAGTTTAAAAACCATGCGCTCTCCTGCATAGGGGAGACTGTTGTACCTTTAGCATAGTGTACCTTTGAACATTTTTTGTTTTTTAATTTTTGCTGCTACCTAGAGGACTCAAAACTGAAGTAGATTATAGAGAAAGCCGCTAAGTAGTTCTGGTCGTAGTTTCAGTTTGATTTACTGCAAAGTGTGAGTTCCGTGGTCAAAATAAGTTTTTTTAGTACCAAAAGTAAACATTTCGTTCATTCATATATGTTTTCTAACACGAAACCAAATTGCATTTGTTAATACCTTTCAAGTACGGTGTGTTCCCTATCGTCCGGTGAGTAATAACATATTTTAATTTCCATGATTTATTCGAATCTCTAGTTTTGGGAGCCATATTTGTTTAAAAGTGTACCCTCGTGTACCTCTGAATACAAAAATCTTATCTCATGGAACATGTTCCAAAGTACACAATATTATCGGTTTTTGTTTTTCTTTTATTGTAAGATCATGTTACGTGGTAAGTCTGGAGTTAAGAGGCCCCCATTTGATCCGGACGCCTTGAAGAAACTGTTGAAGCAGTTATTGCTCCTCCAGGAAATAAAAACTCAATCAGAGAAGCCTGCTCTGGTTTATGATGGCAGATACATTTTAAATATGATTGCCAGTTTTTACAGCTGTATCCCCACCTATATTCCAAGTGTTCCAACTTACAAGAGGGAATGTTCCAAGGTACACGAAGCCATTGTACCTTTGAACACATTACATATCCCTTCATTTTATTTTTCCATCCTTAATAGATCTGTAAAACAGGAAAATACATACAGGAAGTTGTAAAGGAATCTTCAATAATTATTTCAAGCATTTTTTTTCTTTTAAAAATGTTCATTTCCCAAAAAAAAAAAAATATATATATATATAATGTGAAAAGTGTTTGAAGGTACAACAGTCTTCCCTATGTTATTTCCTATACGGAGGGATTAAAATACCGGGAGATTAACAGTGATCTAACTTTGTAACTAGAGTAGTATAAATATGTGTGTAACAATGTTATTGTTTGTGCTGTGAGAGCGGGCCAATAGAGATACGAGTACCCACGTGTGTGATCTTATGACATCACAGCATTACCCCGCTCCGTTTCATTCCGCAAAGACTTTCTCTTGGTTGCAGCACAGTAAGTGTATTGTACTCTAATCCCGCGTTCAGGAACGTACTTACCTCTAGTGCGTTGATATTGTTACTCCATGAAAATGAACTCACAGACACACTCCAGGAAGTAACAAAGTTCTTGTGATCCTGTGGATACTGCCCAAGCAGAGCGTTGTTTCAGCACCCTTAAGCTCTTAAAAACTTTTTTGAGAAACACTATAACACAAGAAAGATTAAATTCACTGGCTGTTCTTTCTATTAACAAAGACTGCATTCACAAAATAATGAACTCTATTTCGAAAGTGATTGATAAATTTGCGCATCAGAAGAACAGAAAAGCAGCATAGCTATACAAATAATCGGGCATTGTAAATTTGTTGTTTTGTTTAACTTGAATTTTTTTCTTAATTATGCATGTACTAACCACTATGTAGAAATATTTTAATTGTTAAATGTTAATTCTTAAGTAGGCCTATGCTTTCTAGTCCAACGAATGCTAATATGAAATGATATGTTCATGTAACTATAACAGCAAATTGAGAGGCACCTATAGAGACATATGGTATAAAACGTAAGTTTATTTTTAATCTTCCCCCACCTAACCTAGAACTCACGGTATATTATTTTAATGTACCGAAGTACATATGATATTTCCATGCAGATATTCTGCGTCATGATATGATGAAAGAGTAATGGAACGGAGAAAAATTCTCTCCGGCACCGGGATTTGAACCCGGGTTTTCAGCTCTACGTGCTGATGCTTTATCCACTAAGCCACACCGGATACCCACCCCGGCGCCGGACAGAATCGTCTCAGATTAAGTTCCAAATCTTGGGTTCCCTCTAGTGGCCGCCCTCTGCACTACGTCATAGATGTCTATGAACGCAGGACTAAAGTCCACACATGTGCTCAGGTGCACTCGTTATGAGTGACTAGTTGGCCGGGATCCGACGGAATAAGGGCCGTCTTAAATCACGAAGTGATTTACGCATATCATATATATTATTTTAATGTACCGAAGTACATATGATATTTCCATGCAGATATTCTACGTCATCGTACGATGAAAGAGTAATGGAACGGAGAAAAATTCTCTCCGGCGCCGGGATTTGAACCCGGGTTTTCAGCTCTACGTGCTGATCCCGGCCAACTAGTCACTCATAACGAGTGCACCTCAGCACACATGTGGACTTTAGTCCTACGTTCATAGACATCTATGACGTAGTGCAGAGGGCGGCCATTAGAGGGAACCCAAGAGTTGGAACTTAATCTGAGATGATTCTGTCCGGCGCCGGGGTGGGTATCCGGTGTGGCTTAGTGGATAAAGCATCAGCACGTAGAGCTGAAAATCCGGGTTCAAATCT
Organism: Periplaneta americana; assembly: GCF_040183065.1. Lineage (NCBI taxonomy): Eukaryota > Metazoa > Arthropoda > Insecta > Blattodea > Blattidae > Periplaneta > Periplaneta americana. The sequence goes on from NC_091125.1 coordinate 2,644,423, forward strand.
CGGCGCCGGAGACAATTTTTCTCCGTTCCATTACTCTTTCATCGTAGAACTCACGAGCCGTCACTGGAGCAAGCCAAGGTGTGGGGCCTCCCCGACCAATCCAGCGGTCCTGAAATGTCAGCGTTAGGCGTTCACGCACATTGCGGAGAAAATGTACTGATGCGCCATCGTGTATAAACCACATCTGTAGTCTTTACTGACATGGCACATTCTCCATCAAGATAGGCAATACATCAATAAGACAACGATCCCCAGTTAATCTCTGTGGTAGCACGTATGGCCTATTAATCTATCACCAAGAACGCCTGCCCATGCGTTAATTGAGATTCGGTGCTGAAGCCTTCTTTCTTCAACTGCATGGGGATTTTCATCAGCCCACACATGCTGATTACGAAAATTCACAACACCATCTCTGCTGAACCCCGCTCATATCTGCAACTAACCTTTTGTTTTCAGTATTCCTTGAGGCGTATCAGTATTCCATGTCAGGGGTGTCAACTACGGTATGATTATCTGGCAGTCTGCTGTATTGTAGGGCAAAGGAATGCATTGCCATAAATGGACGTCACATTGAACACCTCCTATAAACAAGTGTTCATATCTCAGAAAGTATGTATTGTAGGACCCATGTTTTCTTGTTTTGATACATACTATCACCTCTTAAAATATTCGATATTTTGAACACAATGTATAATACGATCCTAAGAGACATTTATTCACTAATACTGAAATTTTTATTACTTGCTGGTTTTTATAGCACTAAGAGATCGATTAAACTTCATCTCTCTCAAAAAACTGCTTTTATAGACATAAACAAAAGAATTAAAAATATTCAGTCTCTTATGAAGAACACAAGGCTCTTTTTATGGTCGCATTTCAATTTGAAAAATATTATTGTATGACTTTTAAGCACATTAACCACACAAATTGACATATTACAATGTGTACATTACAGTAATGCAACATATTTATATAATTCAGATTACTTACAGTGAAATTAAAAGTTGGACACATAATCTTCTTTGTTGCATTTCTACAATTATTTCAATTAACAAATTGACACTTCAATCTTTTGCTACATGAAACTAATAATTAAAATTGTATTGTTTAGAAACACACGGAGCTACGATATGATGTAAAAAAATTGAGGAAATATTACCACTGTACTGTTCTGCGTATAAATTAGAGCATATAGTCTTTTTATGATCGCATGTAAATTTTCCTCATATTTCAGAAATTGAAGTGTTGTACGATTAACTATACAAGATTTGAAATTGCATGTTGTTTTTCATGTTACATTCTACAGTACTTATTATTATTATTATTATTATTATTATTATTATTATTATTATTATTATTACTAGTGGCTTGTGCAGCAAATGCTGCTGCAAACTAAGTTCGTTAGACGTTCAAATACAAATTTTTCAGATTTATTTTCAATGAAGAATACTTGTCTTTTTGATAGTTATTTTCTTCCATAATAATGAAACATATTCCCTCTGAATGGACTTTTTTAGGCCAAATACTTTTTCTTGAATCTATCCAACTTCAGTTTTTGAGTTTCAACGCGAAAACGCAAGTATCAATGTCAGGACGATAGCAGTAGCTATTTCAGGTCATTGTGGATTGTAGGAAAAAGTTAAAAAAATGTCAGGTTTGCTAAGCTTTCGAACAATAGCATTTTCGTATAGCTGCTGCATGTAGAACTTGAAATGTAGATCGTAAAATCATTTTATCCTACTAAGAGATCTTGCTGATATGATCTGGAGACTACAAAATTTTCTAGGCCTCTTATTTTATCAGTAAGTAATACCTTTTTATCTTTCCTTAGGAACAGTAATTTTTGCGCTCTCTCGAGCCAATATTGAAGACAATGACACATATCAATATCTATACTACACCGCCATTAAGTATATGAAAAAGACCCAACCCCACTGGGTTAATAAGTATAAAAATATTTGATTTTTAATAACAATATTATTATCTTACTCAAGTTTTTTAGTTATATATAGCAGCCACTCAGTAAATTATAGAAATGAAGATCTAAATTAAGATATTCTCTACATTTACTTACATAACCTCAAAACGTTTCACTTTCATGTCATCAATATAGCATCAATATTATGTACAATTAATGAAAAATAGATACATCATGATATTAACTATAATAATATTTAATTTCTAATGGTAATAATGTCATCAAACCACCTCAAGTTTCGTAGATTTGAATATCCAATACACAGCTGTACTCAGAAAATTATACACTGCAGAATCAGTTTTTAATAACAAATTGAATTGAGCTCTAGATATGTCGGCAATCCTGCAGGTCATGGCCTTCGTGTAATAGCCTATTGTTTATTGTAGTGTGTGTTTTGTTCTGAAATTCAATCAAGTTGGCCGTGATTCGATAAAATTAGTTCTGAAAACTGACAACAGATGGATTTTGGAAAATAGGAAAATTATGTAGGAAAATTGACATTTCATTGAAAACTACTACTTTTCAGAAAAACTTTGGATTCCAGGCATGAAAATGAGGGGTCACTCATTAAAATCCGTTCAGCCGTTTTCCCGTAATTTCCATTACCAGTTCAAATTATATATATAGATTATTTATTATTATATTTATTTTTAATTCATTCTCAAATGTATTGCACATACAATGTATATAACAGATTTTTATGCATATACGATCTGAAGTATTTTGACACTATATATAATAGATGTATCCTTATAAGTAAACACACTCACACGCGCACATGCACACATTCAGGCTTCAGTGTTCCCCGACATGACAGCTCAGTTTCAACAGCCGTAACAATGAAAGAGGAATATAACGTGAAAGAAATAGATCTCCATACAATAATTCAAACTCCACAATTAACCATTGAAGAGAATCCACCAGTTCAAATAGCTGAACTTAGTAACCTACATTTCCTGGAAGAGATTACGGCACTTTCCAATTGAATAGGGATATCCTGAACTAGCACCAACAGATAGCGCACGTGTACTCTGGGGTATGCGTTTTACGTGTGCATTTGTTTTTCGGTATATAAACATTGACAGTCTTACTTACTTACTTTACTTACTTACTTAATTACTTACTTACTTACTAGCTTTTAAGGAACCCGGAGGTTCATTGCCGCCCTCACATAAGCTCGCCATTGGTCCCTATCCTGTGCAAAATTAATCCAGTCCCTACCATCATATCCCACCTCCCTCAAATCCATCTTAATATTACCTTCCCATCTACGTCTCGGCCTCCCCAAAGGTTTTTTCCCCCTCTGGCCTCCCAACTAACACTCTATATGCATTTCTGGATTCGCCCATACGTGCCACATGCCCTGCCCATCTCAAACGTCTGGATTTTATGTTCCTAATTATGTCAGGTGAAGGATACAATGCGTGCAGTTCTGCGTTGTGTAACTTTCTCCATTCTCCTGTAACTTCATCCCTCTTAGCCCCAAATATTTTCCTAAGAACCTTATTCTCAAAACCCTCAATCTCTGTTTCTCTCTCAAAGTGAGATTCCAAGTTTCACAGCCATACAGAACAACCGGCAATATAACTGTTTTATAAATTCTAACTTTCATGGCGCATGGCGAACAAAACCTCGTAACTCCACCCTGGCTGAAAAATGCGTTTTCTTCATGATCAGACTTTTGCAATACTACTACATCTCTTGGCGAAGACTCGAACGTCTAAGTCACTCCTACAAGCTTATACAGTGTAATATCAAAAACTTGTATTACCAGCGCAAGAAAATTAAACCTTCAAAAACTCGTAACTCCAGCAGGTGTTTAATAATATTCTATTTTTATTCAACAATTAGCATTAATTTCTGACGTGGGGTTTTGCCCGGCACGACCACATTTTAGTAGATGGTTACAACAAAGAAAAATATTGAGTATATTAGTGTTAAACGTCGCAGAGATACTACAACAGAGACACCCTATAGATCTTACACGTTGAATTTTCATTTATTAATATTAATGGTAAAAGGATTGAGGTTTGTGAAACCATGTTTATTAATACACTCTGCATTGGAGAATGTAGTGTAAGGAACTGGGTGAAAAAAGGCTACGAGAAACGCCCATTATCTGAAGTTTCTCCTCGTGGTTCTCATAAACAGACAGGGCGCAACAGTGTAAACGTTTCTACAAAATTTAACGTAACTGGAATCATATTAATGTAGATCCACATCACAGAAACTATATCTTGAGACAAATTGACAATCAAAAAGTGCTCTCTTTGAAGAGTTGAAGAAATACTGTGCTCTAAATGAGTTACAAGAAGCATCAATGAATTGTTTAATGGAATTTGAGGAAGAAAATCTTAGCCTTTTCTCTCCAAAAATAGATCGATGCGATCTCTGTTGTGCATACAAGGCTGGAAATATTACACAGAAAGAATATTCACAACATATTCTTCGAACAGATCAGGCACGCAAGGAGAAAGAGAATGACAAGAAGGAATCTACAAAAGTATGTACTATGGATCTTCAAGCCGTTTTGCTGTCTCCTTTCCTGAAGGCGTCAGTCTTGTATTACAAGACGAAGTTGAAAGTTACGACTTTACCATGCCTGATCTACACTCAAACGATGGATACTGTTTTCTGTGGAACCGAGTCAGGAGGAGGTCTTAACGCAGATGAATTTGCAATCTTTGTAGCAGATTTCATAGACACGAAAATAGATCCAACTGAGAAAGAGATTATTTTGTATAGTGACGGCTGTACTTATCAAAATAGAAACTTGTGACACTTGCCATGCTCAAAAAACATTACAGTGGTCCAAACGTTTCTTGAAAAGGGTCACACTCCATGCGCACTACAATATAAAGAAAACTTAAGAATAGGCAGATTTTCATCCCTGCTGGTTATGTGGCCACTATTTGGAAGAACCCCAAACCCTATGAGACAGTGAATCTTGATTAAACATTCTTCAGAGCTTCTCATAGCCCTATCGTCCCTGGGAATAAAGCTAATGATCCCACTGTGACTCACTTCAGATATCGTCGGTATAATCCTCGTGGAGTAATTCACTACAAAGATCTCTATGAGGATGATTGGCAACCGCTTCCAAAGAGGATGAACAACCAGAACAAAGCAGATACCTCAGTGTCGAGACTATACAATTAACCAATTAAAGTTAACACAGAGAAATTTGTACATTTGCAACAACTTAGGGTCCACACATGTGGAGTAACGGTCAGCGCGTCTGGCTGCGAAACCAGGTGGCCCGGGTTCGAATCCCGATTGGGGCAAGTTACCTGGTTGAGGCTTTTTTCCGGGGTTTTCCCTCAACCCTTTACGAGCAAATGTTGGGTAACTTTCGGTGCTGGACCCCGGACTCATTTCACCGGCATTATCACCTGCATATCATTCAGACGCTAAATAACCTAGATGTTGATACAGCGTCGTAAAATAACCCAATAAAAAAAATAAAAACAACTTACGTGTGTAATACCAAATGATTTCTATCCATTTTACAATAATTTGCCACATATTTGTTCAGATAAACCATGTGGACATCTTAGAGATTGAAATGGAAGAAGTTACCTTAGTTTTGGTTTATACTATAATTGATTGAAGTAGAAAAGTTTAACAATTCAAATTAATTATTAGATACTTTAATTTCCAGTTTTTTTTTTTTCGTTTCATACTTTACATATTTTTTGTCTAAACGGAAGTTAGAATTTTTTTTCATTTCTTACCTATATTATCATATGATTTTCAAAAATACAGTGTGTAATAAACATGAGAACTGTGCTTAGAAGTATTAGTAGTGTAATAATTATCCCACCAATTTTCCTTTCAAAACCTCGTAAGTCCATTGTTAATTGGGAAGTGAAGAAACAAAAACATGTAACTCCATTTACGGCTCAAAATGAAACAGCAATATAAAATCAGATACCTCATCATCAAGAGGACTGATTTTATTGCAAAATAGTAGAGTTTCGTTAAGGAAGCCTAAAAACCTTGTTATCTAGATACTTTTTTGCTTCTCCTGTAAAATTTTGATTTTTGGAGTTACGAGGTTTTGTTCGCCATGCGACGAAAAGCTTCTCAACCGAATAATAACAGGCATTTCCCATATTTATTCTGCGTTTAATTTCCTCCCGAGTGTCATTTACAGTGTTGCTCCAAGATATTTGAAATTTTCCACCTCTTCTAAGGAAAAATCTCCAACTTTTATAGTTCCATTTCGTACAATATTCTGATCACGAGACATAATCATATACTTAGTCTTTTCGGGATTTACTTCCAACCCTATCTCTTTACTTGCTTCAAGTAGAATTTCCGCGTTTTCCCTAATCGTTTGTGAATTTTCTCCTAATATATTCACGTCATCCGCATAGACAAGAAGCTGATGTAGCCCGTTAAATTCCAAACCCTCTCTGTTATCCTGAACTTTCCTAATGGCATATTCTAGAGCAAAGTTAAAAAGTAAAGGTGATAGTGCAGCTCCCTGCTTTAGCCCGCAGACATTGACAGTCTTACTAATAAAAACTCTATATACAGACGTTTAACTGTCTTATACTTATACAATGAGTAGCTCGTTTATACGTCGTGTGTAAATTCCTTACTAATAATGACTACATACGTCGTGTATAACAGTATAATTGTTACACAGCTACGTCATAGTTTCATCATGACTTCGTTACGAAAGATAATAGAATATCTGAGGTTCCTTATTCCATCCGGTAGAGCGCTCTAGTGTGGCGTGTTAAGTATCAATAGTACAACTGGCTCTAATCGATTACCGTACTATGTTTTGGTCAAAGAATTCAAGCTACAGCAGTATTATTCTAATTATTCTGTGCTCTTTGGTTTGTTCTTCTTTGGTTACTAGGCAACCATCATCATAAAATGACAGTCGATACGAACAGCTGTAAGAAGGGCGGCCATTTTTTCTCTATATACAACGCTTAAACAAGGGGTTTCGTGTATATATCTACTGCAAAGCAATTCCCTTTGTATAGTTCCAGGCTGTTTATACGTCCATCGCTTCTGCATGGTTTATTAGTAAAGTTTTCTGTCTCAACTCTGCATAAGTATAGTATAAAAAGTATGCACGGTTTATTAGTAAGACCGTGAGGATATACGTAGTGTATTAGTATATGAAATACTCTTAAAAACAACTAAAAATGGCAAATTTTTGTTATGTTCCTATATGTAAAAACCAGGGAAAGCTTTTTGTCTTCAATCAGGTCCCGAAATATTCTGAATATATGCTTTAAACCTTAAAAACATAAGTAATTAAATTGCGCCTCGAAAGTGCTAGCTAGGTATTAAATAAAAGTAACTACTTCAAGTAAGGAATTGTTGACTACAGTTTCATTTTGGAAGAGGAAAAAGAAAAATTAATAAAGACATATGCAACCTCGACAGCGAGCTATGTTGGCTTAGATTATATACAGTAGTTGTACGAGTCTCCGAAGTTTACGCCTTCAGTAAACTCTCGATAAACTGAGATGTTTATTATCCAGGACGATCCGTAGTGAAATCCATTTCGTGAATTATGTTTTTAATGTACTGTACCCTAATTATGAAAACCATGTTTTAACTTCAAATTTTCAAAATCATCCTTCATAGTATTCAACACTGCATGTCCTTAACCTACAAAACGCACGAATAATCGTGATAGTACTGCGATCATATTATATCATCCTATTAAAAATTGCATTCGATCTTTCTGCAACTACAGAAAAAAATACAAGGAATTCAATCTCGATAGTCCCTTCCCTATATATATATATATATATATATATATATATATATATATATATATATATATATAAAAAACACATTGGTGGCTCTATATCATGTTTTTAGCGTACGGTTCGTAAATACTAATGATTAAAAATGATATTCACCTTCGACATTGTTCCTATTTTTTTTATTCGTGCACCTCGTTCTCAAAGTTCTCGTTTAGGTTCATGAACATTCAAATTACTCGTATCTATATTCTGCATACTGCAGATTTCCCCATCCATCTCTTAAGGGGAATCGCTCAACATTATACAGGTTTACGTTATTATTTATTGTAAATTAAATTAAATTATGAGGTAAGAAAATACTGAATTATATTATATTATACTAGATTATACAAAATAATTGTAAATATAATTTTGACACGCACAGAAAACCAACAAGCGGGAAAACGTAATCAACTGTAGCATATGACATAATATAGCCCTACAACATGTTGCGCCGCATGGAACGCTCCTGCCATCTAACGGTAAAACTTACCATAAGATATCCCTATTGCGGAGGGGGGGAGGAAGTATACAATAAACACTATATATATATACATATATATACACACATACACATACACATACACACATACATACATACAGATGCATACATACATATATATATATATATATATATATATATATATATATAGCTTGGGTTATAAAGATGAGCCCCATCAAATTATGTACACCAAACGTTCGTAACATACAATTTCTCGTGTATTCCTTACACTTGATACCAAGAGGTACAATGCTAATTTCAGACATACATACGCACTAAATTCCCCACTCCGTTTACCTTTCCCATTCGCATTGGTACAATATTGTTAGACAAAAAATATTTATACAAGATAAAAGAAATCTTTACCAATGGGGCTAAATCAACTGACATTTCTCCACGAACAGTAAAACATAAGCCACTATTTCAGCAATTGTTTGAATATTTTCGTCGTTGTATTATTCATATGTGGGGCGATGATATTGTAATATTGTTGCAGTTTTTGGGTTCATAGCTGTGCGCCAGCGCAGGTGAAAATTGAAATTACATATTTAATGATAAGAGCACTTGGAAATGTATACTGTAAAATATCTTTTCCAAAAATCATTCTCTTCTTGCCCATTAGAAGAGAAATAATTACATATAGTGAATAAGGATAGATCTTCCCCGCCACTACCGAATTTAGTGCAACAATATAAAACAAAAAGCGGACAATACACTAGACATTTTTCTATTTCACAATATGAAAATGTAGAACGGTTAGCAGATTGTGAAAGTTCAAACAGGTTGTTTTTCTAGCCATGCTTATTTTTTTCTAACAAAAGTGAGGTTTAGAGTAAGTATGGATTTGCTGATTAAATCACTTGTGTAGTGCACAGCAAAAACATTCAAAATCTCAAACTCACGTACAATGTTTCCTGAAATCAAAACGTTTCGGCAAACAGTGAATTGATATGCAAATCTGACTTTCAGGTAGAAGCTCCCTGTGAAGCAGGCTTGAATAATTTCAAGAGAAAAATTGTTCCAGGGCCGGGTATCGATCTCTGGACCCTTCGCTTGGCGCAAGAATCCTCTAACGACTGAGCTACCCCAGAAACCATACACGACACCGTCACAATTCTTCCCTTCATATCAACAAAACTTAAATGGGGATGAGTTGTGTGGATATAAAGGGAAGAATTGTGAAAGGGTAAAGAAAAATAGAGATGTATTAATACGAATCATTGATGCTATTTGTCTTCTAGCTAACCAGGAGCTCCCTCTACGGCAGTGATGTCAAAGCAAGCGCATTTTTCTGACCTTGACGTCGAGCGCGGGCAGCAAGCGCTAAGTAGGGAAAGAGGAAGGGTTGTGTATATGAATAAGCAGCCTGTTGGATTAAGAAAACAGTGGTGCACAAACTTCAAACGGAAAGTGAAATTTTCTGTCGTTATTTTTATATGGCTTCTTTCTGAGTAATATTATCTATATTGTCTGTAAAACAAAAGTACTAATACTGATTTCTTAATATTGCACTTGTGTTTTAAATCTTAATAACATAATAGAGAGTTAAAAAGGAATATTCACCTAAATTTCATAGTAGTATAATATTATACTGTATTAAGTGGATGAAGAATTTATAAAACAGTTATATTACCGATTGCTCTGTATGGTTGTGAAACATGGACTCTCACTCTGAGAGAGGAACATAGGTTAAGGGTGTTTGAGAATAAGGTGCTTAGGAAAATATTTGGGGCTAAGCGGGATGAAGTTACAGGAGAATGGAGAAAGTTACACAACGCAGAACTGCACGCATTGTATTCTTCACCTGACATAATTAGGAACATTAAATCCAGACGTTTGAGATGGGCAGGGCATGTAGCACGTATGGGCGAATCCAGAAATGCATATAGAGTGTTAGTTGGGAGACCGGAGGGAAAAAGACCTTTGGGGAGGCCGAGACGTAGATGGGAGGATAATATTAAAATGGATTTGAGGGAGGTGGGATATGATGATAGAGACTGGATTAATCTTGCACAGGATAGGGACCAATGGCGGGCTTATGTGAGGGCGGCAATGAACCTTCGGGTTCTTTAAAAGCCATTTGTAAGTAAGTAAGTATTAAGTGGATGAAACAAATCATTCATAAAGAAAGTGATACGTCAAAGAAAGAGATTGAGTATGACATGATAAGTTGGAATTTATATTGATGGTATCTTTAGCCTTATAAAAGTAATCAATAAACTAATCCAAACAATATTACAGTACAAAGCAAAGTTACCTAGGTACTGTATTTGTTTTAAGGATAACTAATATTACGTAACAAAACTCTTATCGCATTATGCTTTTAAGGTGATATTTGTGACCAACTTCCTATCATCAGAATATTGAATTATTTTCTCGAAATCTGCTGAAGCTATAGAGCTGACATTTTTACAACACATGGGCACGTATCTTTTGCTTATAGTGTAACAGTAGGCCTAGTTGCTTCGTTAATTCATTTCCTTACAAACAATATCCATGCGAATATTTTCAAAATATTCAACACACTATCTTCAGTAATACGTATATACGGTATATTAGATTTACGAAAACATTCTGTAAGGCTACTAAATAAATAGGCCTACACCTGAAAATTTCACTTTTCTATACGAAAAGTTGAGAAAATATTTCTTTTGAATAAAAAAATGAAACTTGTGAAAAATGAGCATTAAAATTAAAACTTACATTCTTATAATGCACTTATACTTCTCAGACAAATCTAAAAATTACCATGGATACAGTTTTAATAAGTTCTCTCCCCTTTATCTATTGAATCAGTGCTGGCCATCCCTGAATATAGCTCGACCAAGCGGCATATACCACCTCTTTCGCCTGTCTCTTTCCTTTCCGCTGAAAAGCGCTCAGGCTCTCCTGGGCACGGAGAGCACGGGTACTGCTAGTAACTAAATAAATAAATAACTGAATAAATAACTAAATAAATAACTAACTAAATAACTAAATATATCAATAAATACATAAATAAATAAATCATAAACTGTTTGTGGAAGTAGAGGGGCGGCAAATTTTAGCACTGCCTAGGGGCGGCACTATACTTAAATCCGGCCCTTGGAGAGAGGCTGGCCTCTTTCCGAAAACTTTCAATGGTTTAGTACAATTTGGGATCATTTAAGTTGCGAGAACTAGTAAGAAAACTTTTGCAAACTGTATGACTATTTAATAATAATAATAATAATAATAATAATAATAATAATAATAATAATAATAACAATAATAATGATTAGGCTTGCAATGCTGGGGACCGATAGGGCGCGTTACGGTGATTTCAAGTTGACTATCCGTTCACCAGTCAGTACTCCAGCATGCATAAACAGTCCACCTGCTGAATACTCCGTTCATCACTCAGAGCCGTAGCATGAGTACACAGTGTACCTGCTGAATAATAATGCCGAAGAATGCGCATATTTTTGCAACAGAATTTGGTGAGTGTTTTGAAGTGAATGACGGGAACATTGCATGTTAATAATGTAATACAAACATACGAGGTCACAAACGATATTATGTACACAGACATTGCAGCATAAGAAAAGAAAAGAGGGAACTGAAACCCACGAACAATTCTATGATAACACTGGACAACAAATTTAAACTTTGTTTCTGTCCTTCAGATGAAACTAACTGAGAGGTGCTGAGTTCATTTCTGAAAACCAAAATTTTCTAACACATACCATTTTTATGGTATACGCACTTCACTTATTTACACAAATGTGTTATAGTAGCACTTAAAGCAACCTTTGTTTGGCCAAAATTAAAAAATTCAAATGTATTTTTTGATCTTTTACTTTTGTAGATAGCTTCTGCAATATTTCTGATGAGTTACAAGCAACATTCAGCTAGCATACTTGTATTCCACCTTCCACTGAAGCGCTCTTCGAAGGTAGATACTTCTTGATGAAACCTCTCCCCGTGTTCATCGCTTTACACCACGAACATTTTATGGAAAGAAGTCCAGGTGGCTGTCAAGAAAGTGTACTTTCAGTGACATGTGGCATGCCATGAGATGAAAGTAGTGCAACATTTCACTAACATTAAATATTTTTTTTTATTTTGGAGAAACAATACGTGCTGGACAAAAACTAACTGCAGATTCGTTTTTGCGACCACAGAATACATCGAATACACATATTTTTATAAAAAGGATAAAATTCATGTTCTGCAATGTAATTCTTCTGCACATAACGAAAGGTACGCAAAAATATGTCTTTGTAATGCTATGTAGCATATATTTATTTCTAGAGCTGTATAGATTCGTTTATGTGTACCTTGTTAAACGCGTAATCGATGGCAGAACCAAGTCAATATCTTCGTACTAGCTCACGTTACCGGTCTATGTACTATGCTGCTGTCAAACTGTGTAATCGGTCCACATTATTACAAGCCTAATAATGATAACACGCTTTGCAGCTCAGGTAGCAAAGTGTTGGCTTATGACGACCGCGGAACCAAGCTAAAATTTTAAAACAGGAGGGCTTTTTTATTTGTGGTGGACAAAGTCAAGTTTGTGAGGTTTTATTTCTCGATGTTTTCCTGTCCCCACCTCTCTTCATTACACCAACACTCTCCAAAATTCAATTTTAATCAGTATTTCCTTTCCGGAAAACAGAATATTTGCCTGTGGACTTTCAGAGGCCCATCAACCTATCGCCACTGTTGTTGGTTCTCGTGGAATATAAAAAAATTAATAGATGTCAACGGTGGTGGATTCTAGACGATTCGGAGAAATGCAGATGCGATCCAGATCCCCGGATATCACATGGCGACTTAGCTGATCTAAGAAATACGCCAAACCATCACAAGGAATATGGTACTCAGACTTTATGGCTCGTGAGGAACTTTTAAAGCTGCGAATGGTTGAACTTTCTTACAAGGGTACCATCTCAGGTCACAGTGCTTGAATTTTATCAAAATGTATATTTAAGCTAATTTTCGTTCGTTAAGAAATGCGGTGATAGTCGTTCATTTCTCTTTTTTCTCGTTTACGATTTTTTTTATTTATTTTAGTTGGTTATTTAATGACGCTGAATCAACTACTAGGTTATTTAGCGTCGATGAAATTGGTGATAGCGAGATGATATTTGGCGAGATGAGGGAGAGGATTCGCCATAGATTACCTTGCATTCACATTACGGTTGGGAAAAACCTCGGAAAAAACCCAACCAGCTAATCAGCCGAAGCCTTAACCGACTGAGCCACGCCGGTGGTTTTTACGAAATATGACTTGAAAAGCGGTGATACTTATGCCACTTCTTGCACTCACTCGAATCCTCATAGTTCCGCGACACCGTATCACAGCTCTCGCATTAATGCTCCAGTCCAGAGGTTCCCAGCTTTTTTCAAGGTGCGACCCAATTTTGGGCAAGACATTTATTTGCGATCCTCCCCCCCCCCTCCCAATGCCGTAGACATTTCAGTCAGTTGTTCAACGAAACTGTATCACTTAATACCTTATGTAGCTTCGATGGCATCAGTAGTGGTGAGATGTTATTTGATGATATGATACCGTGGAGTCAACTTGTGGTTATCCGACATTAGCTTCACAATTGGGAAACCTCGAAAAATCCAAGCAGGTAAACAACTGAATAGAATAACGAAACCAAGATCGAGCGCAATTTCCGTTCAGTAGGAAAACGCACCTATCACATATTATGTATGGCAACTACATTTCCATAGTGTATTCACTGTTCCTAATACAGCTGCTGTGCAAATGTATGATTCACTGTTGGTAGAGATATAGTTTTTGTTAATTTTTGTTTATAATAAGATGTAGACTATATGCGAATGAATCAATAATAAACATCCGTATGAATTTAGCTTTCATGTATCACAGAGTAGCATTAGTGTGGTTTTAGGCGTAATAAATCGACTATTGACCAGATCTTTTGTATTCGACAGATATTCGAGAAAAGATAGTGGTATAAGAGTACAATACATCAGTTATTCATAGATTTCAAAAAAGTATATGCCTCGGTTAAGAGAGAAGTTTTATATGATATTCTTATTGAATTTTGTATTCCCAAGAAACTAGTTCGATTAATTAAAATGTGTCTGAGTGAAACTTACCGCAGAGTCCGTATAGGCCAGTTTCTATCTGATGCTTTTCCAATTCACTGCGGGCTAAAGGAAGGAGATGCACTATCACCTTTACTTTTTAACTTCGCTCTAGAAGAGCGTCTCTCAGACTATGGTCCGCGGACCACCTGTAGTCCTCGAGGTCTGTCCTTGTGATCCTTTAAAAATGACAGAAGAAAAAATAAAATTCAAACGAGTTGCGTATCACACTCTTAAAATCACAGAGTTTGGAAATGACACATGGCAATCGAATTTCAGTTTTTCTCCCAGTACAGACATTTTATGAAATTTATTACCCCGCCCGTCTATCGACTTCTCACTCTACTCTCAGCAACAAAAGAGGGATTTAAAGCACTATACACGTGGTGTTTCTCGCCATCTTTTCCTTGCACATCTGGCGCCGCGCCTGTAACCCAGCCACGGACCACCCGAATTCATAACAGATGACGAAAGTATCGAACCTTAATTCAATTGTAAAATATAAGTATACTGGTATCAAAATATGTTACGAAAATTATAAATTTTCTTTCGAAGAGAACAAGAGTAAGGTGGTCCGCGGAACTGTTCTGACTTTAGAAAGAGGCCCTCACTTCAGAAAAGTTTGAGAAACGCTGCTCTAGAATATGCTATTAGGAAAGTTCAGGATAACAGACAAGGTTTGGAATTGAACTGGTTACATCACCTTCTTGTCTATGCGGATGACGTGAAGATGTTAGGAGAAAATCCACAAACGATTAGGGAAAACACGAAATTTTACTTGAAGCAAGTAAAGGTATAGGTTTGGAAGTAAATCCCGAAAAGACTAAGTATATGATTATTTCTCGTGACCAGAATATTGTACGAAATGGAAACATAAAAGTTGGAGATTTATCCTTCGAAGAGGTGGAAAAATTCAAATATCTTGGAGCAACAGTAATAAATATATATGACACTCGGGAGAAATGCGTGTTATTATTCGATTGAGAGGCTTTTGTCATCTAGTCCTGCTGTCAAAAAATCTGAAAGTTAGAATTTATAAAACAGTTATATTACCGGTTGTTCTGTATGGTTGTGAAACTTGTACGTATAGTCGAACCCAGAAATGCATATAGAATGCTGGTTGGGAGACTGGAGGGAAAAAGACCTTTGGGGAGGCCGAGACGTAGATGGGAGGATAATATTAAAATGGATTTAAGGGAGGTGGAATATGATGATAGGGACTGGATTAATCTTGCACAGGATAGGGACCGATGGCGGGCTTATGTGAGGACGGCAATGAATATTAAATATTATGTTTTATTTAACGACGCTCGCAACTGCAGAGGTTATATCAGCGTCGCCGGATGTGCCGGAATTTTGTCCCGCAGGAGTTCTTTTACATGCCAGTAAATCTACTGACATGAGCCTGTCGCATTTAAGCACACTTAAATGCCATCGACCTGGCCCGGGATCGAACCCGCAACCTTGGGCATAGAAGGCCAGCGCTATAACAACTCGCCAACCAGGTCGACAGGACGGCAATGAACCTGCGTGTTCCTTAAAAGCAATTTGTAAGTAAGTAAGTAAGTATCACAGAGTAGTATATTTAAAAGTTCCCCCTATGGTACCAATCACGGTTGGCGTAATTATCAAGCCGGGTTTTTCCAAAGTTTTCCTAACTGTGTTAAAATTGTGAGATAATCCCATAGCTAGTCTTTCGCCTTATATAATCAAAATATCATTTCATTATTACCAATTCCGCTGTCGTTAGATAAGCTTGAAATGAGACAGAATCATTATATAAAAAAGCAATTAATGAATAATATCGAAGTAAATGAAATACTCACTGGGAACAAAATTGTAATCGTCCACAGATGAAAGAGCATAATATCTATGCATATCCAGTTAAGAAATGCTGGAATCACAGTCTACTATATACAGTCGCGAAGCTCAATATGTAGTAAAAATGCAAACATGGGTAGTTGCCCACCACTAGGATCGCTACTACCGCCTCATCATCGCAGATCTCTCTCCTAGCAGCCGACAAAATATGTTATACTTTCGTTGTGTTCTTTTGGAAAAATTAACACCTTCCTTCCATTATTGAAATATTAAATGCATAAAGTTAATTTATTAATTTAATGAAGTATATTAAATTTCACTATAAACTCGAAGATACCTGCAAGAAATAAGTTAATATAATTTTTGTTTATGCAAAACGAACTGAAATTTACTATAATCGCTTCACTCATTCAAAATCATAGCGATAATTAACTATGAAACCAATAAATATTAATTTGAATTTCTCTTTACAACAATAATAATGGAAATATGAATTAATGGAGTAACTTACGTGTACCGGTACTTGTAGTGTAGGCTTACGTAGTTAACATAGTGGGATGAGGTTAAGCAATAATAATCACACCAGAATTGGAAATAAAACGCGATCAATAAATTTTATTGTAACAGACTTTTTCTACGTCTCTAGTAAAGTAAAAAATAAAAATAACAACAAAATTAACAGCTATAATTAAAAACATCCTTTGAAGAAAAAAGTAGGCCTAAGCAATAATAATCCCACCAGAATTGAAAATAAAACGTGATCAATAAATTTCATTAAAACAAACTTAATTTTTCTACGTCTTTGGTAAAATAACACATAAAAATAATAACAAAATTAATAGCTACAATTAAAAATATATCCTCTGAAAAAAAAGTAGACCTAACCTTTATTTTTCTGGAAATTTAGCAGTCTAAGTGACAGAACTTTAACCAGTATCTAATGTCCTTTCGGTTAGACTGAAACATTTCATTGTGAAATTTAAGGATATAATGTATTCTAACAGTCACAAAGAACTTCAAATTAACAGTTTTGTTTCTGCACAGCATTCTTGTGGAAACCCAGGAACCTTTCTGAATTTTTCGGAAATCGGAAAAAAGGATAACTCTGGCCTCTTTCTCTTACTGTTGCTACAATTTATAGCACTACAAACGTCTCCTCCTTGTCCCATATTATTATTCCAATTATTATATTTTAGCCATTAACATTTTCATTATAACCAATAACGAACATTTCACAAGCATCAATGTGAAATACGCAACGAGCTAGCACTCAATAGAAATACGACACAGTCCAAAGTCGACCATGGACAGTCTATTGTTTCTAGTTGCTAACCGCTTGGAGCGCTTCATCACGAGATTTGCAAAAAAAACACCTCAAGCTTCGCGACTGTATATAGTAGACTGTGCTGGAATTTTGAATTCCTAATTTGGAATGACGCATATTTACGAATACATAGATAATACTTTTACAAATCTTGTTTTCTTTTCTGCAATTTATCTATTCCTCTTAACAAAATAATTCCTTTGTAATTCGAATGCAATTCTTGTTTATTGCTTGTTTTCCTCCATGGAATGTCGTGCCCATAATTATGTTCATGGTCTTATAATCCGATTTACTGATTTTAAAACAGAATTCTAGGCTTCAATTCAAACTCGCAAACAAATATAGCCGCTGCCAGCAATCTCTGATGAAATATCTGTACGGCAGATTGGATAAACAAATATGAAAGCCACAACATTTCACAGTGAGACGTGCGTAGCAAGGGGGATGATTGGAGTGAGAATTGGAAATGGTGTACCGATGGAATTTTTAAAGTGTCACGTGCATTCCGACATCCTTTGATGTACAAATAACAACGCGTACATTTCACAAGTTTGGACTACGGCTTTCGAATGCTATTAATTATGTTTCATTATTACAAAATCATGGTGCAGTAATTCATAATTGCAATATGAAATCCCCACCCCTCTTATTAATGCGAGTCTCTAATCCTGCATAGCATTTACGGTGAAACCAATGTTGACAAATGCAGAACGTACAAAATTATCTCGGTATTGCGACACTAAATTTAGTTCAAAACTGTGATATTGCAAATTTTAAAATCATTTTTCTCGAAAACTATTTTTCTGGAATAATTAATAATAGAGGAGAAAAATTCGCTCCGGCGCCGGGGATCGAACCCGGGTCCTTGGTTCTACGTACCAAGTGCTCTCACCATTGAGCTACGCCGAAGTCCAATCCACAGCACCGGATTGAACTCCTCTCCTCCAGTGTTTTTCCCTTTTGTGGCCTGACTCCAAGTTGGGCGTGTATGTTGACATTTTATTAAGTCAACTGGCATTATACAAGGAGCGCACTCAGTTGAGTGACTTGGTGGCCGGGATTCCACAGTAATATGCACTGTTGCTAGAATAATTTACGGAAGATTTTTTTTTTTTTTTTGGTCCTACAGAATATATCTGTTATGGTAACAATTAATATTAGAGGAGAAAAATTCACTCCGGCGCCGGGGATGGAACCCGGGTCCTTGGTTCTACGTACCAAGCGTTCTCACCATTGAGCTACGCCGAAGTCCAATCCACAGCACCGGATCGAACTCCCCTCCTCCAGTGTTTTTCCTTTTTGCGGCCTGACTCCAAGTTGGGCATGTATGTTGACATTTTATTAAGTCAACTGCCATTATACAAGGAGCGCACTCATTTGAGTGATTTGGTGGCCGGGATTCCGAAGTAATATGCACAGTAATCTATACAGAAATATGCACTGTTGCTAGAAGAATTTACTAAAGATTATTATTTTTTGGTCATACAGAATATATTTGCAACAGCTCATATTTCTATACAGATTACTATGCATATTACTGTGGAATCCTGGCCACCAGGTCACTCAACTGAGTGCGCTTCTTGTGTAATGGCAGTTGACTTAATAACATGTCAACATACATGCTCAACTTGGAGTCAGGCCACAAAAGGGAAAAATACTGAAGGAGAGGAGTTCGATCCGGTGTCGCGGATGGACTTCGGCGTAGCTCAATGGTGAGAGCGCTTGGTACGTAGAACCATGCACCCGGGTTCGATCCCCGGCGCCGGAGCGAATTTTTCTCTTCTAATATTAATTGTTAACATAACAGATATATTCTGTAGGACCAAAAAAAATAATATTGTTTAGTAAATACTTTTCTGGACTTAATAGACTTTTCCCACCCTCCCGCCATTTATTATAGCGTGATTTACTCGATGCGTTGTCTAGTATTTGTGATCAAAGGGCACAAATAAAACGGAATTGCTTCCTAAGCCTCAAAGCATTGAGCATGGTGAAGCCGTTCTAAATGCGCCCGACGTCATAATAACACTCGATTCAAAATGTATATTTTTTATGTGGACATTTCAGTTATTTTACCGAGTAAAATGCAAAGAACTTAAGCCTTCTAAATAACTGAATTGAATGCTCATAACATTCGTAAATTCAGAATTCATTTCTTTCAAGAACATAAAGGAAAAAGGAAAATATCGTCTGTAAAATCAGATCAAAGTCCCTCTTTTCAGGAAACTTATCCTCATAAAGGGAACTATATGTAAGGACGTTCATTAGCCTTCCACCCCTATCATGTTCTTTTTACACCTTTCTCCACTCTCTTATCCGGACATCATTCTGGTAGATGTTGAATTCACTTTCATCAGAATAACAAAACTTTATCCCAAAAATCTGTAGTTTTGTTTATGTACTCATTTTCAAACTGAAAGCGTTTCTTTTGATTCGCCTTAGAAACAAATGGCTTTCGACTGGGAATTTCATCATTGTACCCAGCCTTAATTAGGACCTTCCGAACAGTTCCATCATGAACGTCCTTACCTACATCTTCCTGCAACTGTGCTGTAATCTCCACTGCAGAAACCACTCGAGGTTTCTTTACTTGATACCCTAGATAAGCGGTCGTCAGCACAGAGCACCCTGGGGCTAGCGTCTCTTACTCGGAAAACACAGTGCACCATGGTGCACTCGTAGTTGCTAGCGGGTATGCTCTCTATCTCTTCCTGCTGCACGACAGTGCACACGGGACGGCACCGCTTACACTTTGCACATTTCAGCGAGTGCTGACGACCACTGCCCTAGATCATATAGTATACCCAGATAGCTCGGCCTTATAGGCTTTGAAGTTAACAACTTTTGTCAAGTTTACTATGCTGCCATCTAGCTGTTACATAAGAAGTCACGTTATAATTCCCATTTTAATTGCATTAGCGACTGTACTGCCATCTCGTGTTCGTTTACGGCCGACGGGTGGCGATCCTGGCGGTTGTTCTATTCAAAGTGCTACCGATTTTAACGTAGGGATGAGCTATCTGTTACATAAATGATCTAGGTTGATACACTATTTTCCTCTGTTCCCTTGGGTTTACAAGCAAACATTCTGTTGGGGGTAGATAAAAAAGGTAATTTTATTCCTTTCACCATGTTAATAATGTCAAAAGAAGTGCTAATATAAATTTTGGCCGATCGATCATAATTACGAGGCCGTCCAGAAAGTTATTTTCCCTGGGGACGTTTACAGAAGAAAACCACAATTGCATGGAAAGATTTACTGAAATAGAAGTTTGCGCTATTTGTCAACATATCCCCCCACTGGAAATGAGACATTTGTCATACCATGGGATCAATTTCTGTATCCTTGTGTCGTAGAAGTCAGCCGCCTGGGATCGGAACCAGCGTTTGATAGCCGTTTGCACCTCTCTATCGATCCCATGTTATGAAAAATGTCTCAGTTCCAACAATTGCTGTATCTATTTCAATAAACCTTTCCATGCAATTGTGCTTTTCTTCTGTAAACGGCCCAGGAGAAAATCACTTTCTGCATGGCCTCGTAACTGCGGTCGAGTGGCCAAAATTTGTATAAGCACTTCTATTGACATCATTAACATGGAGAAAGAAAGAAAAAAACTTTTTATCTGCCCCCATCAGAATGTCTGTCTGCTAGCTTCTATGGTCTGCCCGTTCTGGATTGATTCTGCACCGTCTTGAAATTCTTGTATCGTTGAACCCTGTTGTTCGACTTTTTTGTGCTGATTCTGCGATCTCTGCGAAAGTTTCGCTCCGTTTGAATATCTTTAGTACGCCTACTATATTTCTAACTTCAGGACTAGTTTCCGTTCCTTTTAAAGCTCATGCATTTTGTCAAGACACTCGCGATGTGCAGTATGGGAACAACGTTTCTGTGGAGGGGGTAGGAATATAAGGGAAGGTCGGGCGTGTTTCTACCGAGTTCAAGGCAAAGACAAACCCACTCCCCTATAATTCGTAAGTAGACTCATCCGATCTCGTGCGCAGCTCTGTAGGAAGAGTGGGGGAGTGTCTGGACACAATGCATGCGCTGTACGTCTCATGTTCTCTGCAATCGTTACTGATCGAGTAATGACGAAGCACACTTTGTCTTTATGAAGAGGAGAATATGTACTGAACAACATGACACCTATCAAGTACTTTGTGTATTAATTCAAGGGCTTTGTCTTATTTGCCTTGTCTATTTGTCTGTGTGTGTGTGTGTGTGTGTGTGTGTGTGTGTGTTAGAGAGAGAGGGAGAGAGAGAGGTGCATTCCAATACTTTTAGAAAGCAATCATGTGAAAAGGATAATTTTCTGTCATATAGGAAGGGAGTTTTAGATTATCCTTTTTGATTAATGTACAAGAAGAAGAAGATTTCCTAACTATTCAATAAGTCTACTTCCTGTGAATAAAACTGTATTATCTATACTAATAATAAATCTGTAGCTGAAATTTTTCTGGTAATTTTCGATTTTCCAAAAATAATTGGTCCTAACATATATAATTAACCATCCTGAAACAGAAAATCGCTTTTTTTTTTTTCAAATTTTTGTTTGTATGTCTGTCTGTCTGTATGTTTGTTACCTTTTCACGCGATAATGGCTCAACGGATTTTGATGAAAATTGGAATATAACTTAAGTTCGTTGTAACTTAGATTTTAGGCTATATGGCATTCAAAATACATTATTTAAAAGGGGGGTGATAGGGGGACCTGAATTAAATAAATCGAAATATCTCGCGTATTATTGATTTTTGTGAAAAAATGTTACATAATAAAAGTTTCTTTAAAACTCATTTGCGATAAGCTTTATTCTTTGAAAAATTTTGGTAGGACTGATATTTAATGAGATAAATGAGTTTTAAAATTAAAATAACTGCCATCTAAGGCCGTGTAACGAAATAAAAAACAAATGACTTGGTCTATAAGGGGCCTTGGACAACAACAATCGAAAGCTATGAAAGTCAGCCTACAGAGAATGTTTCTGTGTTTATATGAAGTAATATCGGAAGCTAAATTAACCGATTTGTATAATTAATTATTATTTCACCATTGGAAAGTGTAGTTTCTCTAGATGGACATAATACTATAATGTTATTACAGTAACTTCTGATATAATAATGTAATGTAATGCAATATAATATAATATAATGTAATGTAATATAATATAATACTATATAATATAATATAATTTAAGTTATTTGAAGGGTTCAGGACCATAGTGGGCCATTTACTGAATACGTAGGAAACAACCAGGGTTAAAATTAAGTTATTACCATAATTCAATGCAAACATATAGCAAGGAAAATAAAGTATACACATTAAATCTAAATGATGTCAATGTTCATTAAACTATGGTTGCATGTAATAACAATTAAGAAACATGTTAAAGGAATTGTCGTTGCACCAAATGAGTGCTTTCTGGACCAAAATGATCGCATTTTAATTTTTTAAATACAATTTAAATTAAGTAACATATTAAACGATTTATCCTTCTATCAAAAATGAATGTTCCCTGCATCAAACGCCCTATTTTAATTATGTAATTACTTTATATTTATTTCTAACGGGTGCAGCGGAGCGCACGGATACGGCTATTTTCTTAATAAACTTAAGGTACTTCTTTTAACCAAGTTAGAGAACTGTTATATCTTTCCTGACTTTCGAATGAACTTCACCCATTTTTTTTACAGAACTACGTATATTATTATTTTTTCTATAAAAAAGGTAAAGGTATAGCCGTAACATGCCATGAAGGCACTTGAGGGGCATGGAGGTAGAGCCCCATGCTTTCCATGACCTCGGCACTAGAATATAAGGTGGTATGGTCGGCACCACGCTCTGACCGCCTTTTACCCCCGGGAAAGACCCGGTACTCAATTTTATAGGAGGCTGAGTGAACCTCGGGGCCGTTCTGAAAGTTTGGCAACGAGAAAATATCCTGTCACCAACTGGGATCGAACCCCGGACCTTCCAGTCCGTAATAAAAATAAAAAAATATATTATGTTTTATTTAACGACGCTCGCAACTGCAGAGGTTATATCAGCGTCGCCGGATGTGCCGGAATTTTGTCCCGCAGGAGTTCTTTTACATGCCAGTAAATCTACTGACATGAGCCTGTCGCATTTAAGCACACTTAAATGCCATCGACCTGGCCCGGGATCGAACCCGCAACCGTGGGCATAGAAGGCCAGCGCTATACCAACTTGCCAACCAGGTCGACTCCAGTCCGTAATAAAGCTACTTTTAACGTAGTTAATCGGTCTGGGTGACGTAGTCGGTAGAGTGCTTACCTTTTGTTCTCGAGATTGCAGGTTCGATACCGACCCATGTCGATGGCATTTAAGTGTGCTTAAAGGCGACAGGCTCATGTCAGTAGATTTACAGGCATGTAATTTTTTTTTTAAAGATAGATGGATTTATTGAGTAATATTATACATACAGATGTTATATTATCATAATTTTCTCTTAAATCCAATTCACGGGCCTTCTGACCGTACGTGCTTTGTACCTAAAACAAGTCATTTGTAGGTTTCACCCTCTCACCTATAGTTAGATCCAACCACTCTCCAAAAGAACACACAGATTAAAATAAAAATGGCACAAACAAAACACATATCCTAAATTAAACGGGCATGAAAGTGTATAATTGAGTATCCCTTCGTCAGTTCGCATCACAAACTTCAACAGCTGAAGTTCTAATCTGACTCTCCTTCAAGAGGAACAATCCAGTCTTTTGTTCCCATTCTCTATTCCCCATGAAGCGAAGCGAACTTCTATTCTGACTTGGCATCGAGCGTGGTAGATATTTTTTCTGGATATGTTCCAATTCGACACACTGTAATAAAATCTATGTCCAGGTTGTTAGTATGTTAAAAAACTCCTGCGGGACAAAATTCCGGCACACTGTCGACGCTGATATAACCTCGGCAGTTGCGAGCGTCGTTAAATAAAACATAATTTACCATTTAACAAAGTTAAGAAACTTTTAAAACTTTTGAGAATTTTGAATAGCGCTTTTATTTAGAATGTATGTTGATAGTCATTTCTTAATTTTAAACGAAATTCTTATGAAACATTCGTCATGTTAACGAATTAATATTCGTTACCAAGACAACTTTCATAGCGTAAGGAACACGCTACGTATGTCGATGAATTTTCGTAATAATAAAAATATCCGATTTTACTCGTTTTACCTTAAAACAAAAGATATCGATTTCAAAAACAAAACATAAACTCTCTCGCCAATCGGATGGAACAAAGAGAAATGTTAACAGATGGATGTTATCAGTAGCTCATACATTTCCGATTCTATGCGTCATTTGATAGTGTTTGAAGCAATTAAATTTATCTACATATTTCTGACGTATATGATGACAAACGCTTCACAAAAAAGATCTCTATCAGGGTGGTACAGATTGTGTTTTGAGATGTTCCATACGAATGTCAAAACAAAATATAGCGAGATTGAAACCATATTTCATCCGTGTGACGTTTTAAATGCGATGCAAAAGCTGGACAACGAATATTCGATGGAAAAGGTGGACCTACACCGACAAAACACGTCATAAACAAAACATGACACGTCAAGTTATCTCTGTCTTAAAGCTAGCTTCTTTCCAATGAACTTGTAGTCGTGGCAATATGCAATAAGGCCAAGGTTGCTACAAAGAATGGGGATGACAGAAAACCATCTGCAATATCCTGTTGTCATAGTGATATACATATTCTATGTAGGATTACTGCTCTGCTTTTGTTTCGTCCCTGTAACTAGCGATGAAGGCAGATTTTCTGCTTTGATTTACATGCAAATAACTCTCGTATTCAGAAAATTTATGCCTTAGTAGTGACGAATTACATATTCTCTTCACTTCATAATAGCTGATCCAAAACTAGCATTATGTATTCTGTGTGTATGTGTGTGTGTTTGTCTCTCTCTCTCACACACAGACAAATAGACAAGGCAAATAAGACAGACACAAAGGGAACGAGTGAGAACGCCGAGTTTATGCACATCTCTAATCACTTGAGCTGCATTAGCTTCATCATGGAATCTCAAGAATGTGAAATTGTTAAGTCTTCAACTTATAAATACCGGTAAGAATCATGTGTTCAAATACATCCATGATATGGATCAGTTCGCTGCCAATATGATGTATGTTGAAAGAGGAGATCTAATCTTGAAGTGACTTGAAGTCTTCGTATCTCAATAATAATTCTGTGGAACACATTTTAAGCTCAGAGCAACATCTCTTTAATAAAATTATATAAATTATAAATTAAATGCACTTAAAACATTCATATGACACTATCTTTCAGCGCTCCGCATTTTCGACGAGTTCGCTGTACAAGTATGAATTCCAATCAACCGAGTAATGTATGCGAAAAGTATTTACACAAGAATAAAACGGGGATCTGCAGTTACTTGTTTAAGAAAGAGAGCTAATATTGAATTGTCCATATTAATAAAGTACGCCATTTTAAGCGGTAGGGGACTGAATTGAATTTTGGTAACTTCTAAACCATAAAAGATATATTAATAACTTTTTGCATACTAGTTCTGGAAATTACTTGGTACATACATACAAATTCTAAAAGCTGTAATGAAAGTAATATCAGCATTATTATTTTCATATTAATTTTATGTTAATATTTTGATATCTATATAATTTCTGTGCTATAATTTGACAAATGTATGTTTTCTCAATGTAACATTTAGTTTGTTCAAACTGAAATTATGTTTTAAATTAAATATTATTAAATTTAATAATTTCAGATTGAAAAAAATCAAGCATATTATGGAATTAAAATCTTTTAGACCCAATCATACTTTAAACTACACAAATTTAAATGTCAATTATCAAATACTGGAATACACTGATACAGCAGAATAAATTTCAGATCAATATGTAAATAAAAGTGGGAGTATGTAGATTTTGAAGAAGTGAATGTGTAGGAAAAATTTAAACCCATAAAATAGATAACAAATGCATTCTACATACATCCTGAAACTCTGCTATCAGTTGGGCACATGTAGGCCTACTATCTGAAACGGACTCTATCTCAATGTGGAAACAATCACTTAGAAAATTGAGGAAAACCACAGCAATGGAAAAAGGGAGAAGTCTTGCAGCGAGAGCAGGCATTTCCCAGTGCCGCATTTAAATAGATAGCACACGACTTTGAAATGACTGCAGAAACACACAGTAGAAGAGGAATATGCAAATGAAACTTGACGAAATGATTAACAAGAATTTGTTATGTAATATAATATATTTAATTTAATGTGTCTTCTTATTTCCTGGCTCTACAGCCCTTCGTGAGCTTCGGCCTCCTTCACAATTTTCCTCCACTCGTCTCTATCTTGTATCTTCCTTTTCCATCCTCTTATACCCATTCTTCCCATATCCATCTCAACGTCCTGTAACCACCTCTTCCTAGGTCTTTCTTTCTTACTCCTATAATGGGTATTTAATTTAATATACAGTATACATATATGGTCCCGCGCCATGGCGTCGTGGTCTAAGGCATCCGCTTAGGACTCGGGTTACGGAATGCGCGCTGGTTCGAGTCCTCATGGGGGAAGAAATTTTCTCATGAAATTTCGGCTAGTGTATGGGACCGGTGCCCATCCTGCATCGTGATGCACTTGGGGAGCTAGCGAAATCAGCTTGCGAATGCCAGCTATAACGGCTGGGGGGATCATCGTGCTAACCACACATACCACCATTCTGGTTGGATGATCGTCCGCCTCTGCTTCGGCGTGTGGGCGTGAGGCCAGCAGCCGGCTGGTCGGTCTAGGCCCTTCATGGGCTGTAGCGCCACGGATTATTATATACATATATGTGGTAAATGGGAAGGAATGGTAAACGGGAGAAGAGTTCGGGGCAGAAGAAGATATCAGATAATATACGACATTACGACATATGGATCATGTGAGACAAATAGGAAAGACTGGAGAATGCTGGGTTTGCAGTGAAAGACCTGCCCTTGGGCAGAACACTATGAATGAATGATATACCTATTTTTCAGTTCGGTCCCCCCCCTTAACTGCGTATCGTGATCGAAACGAACCAAACACGTCAGTCCGCATTGCCAGGTAATGCACTGACTGTACTAATTACCCCTCTTCATGATGTGTTGAATTACACCGCATGCAACTACCTAACTTCATTATGGTGTCCAGAATATCCACAACCGGTCATTCCTTAATACCAATAACGTATGTTATTTCTTTTCTTTATCCTTGTTTAACCTCCTTTCTGGGCTTTACAAGCCATGTGACCGTAGAGAAGGGATAATTATTTTTGGTCACACAATGGACTTCCATGCTGAGGTGTCAGCTCGGCGCAGGCAACACCGCCTAAAGACAACATAAATGTATATAGACAACGGACAGATTGTTAGGGGTAGTTGGAAAATAAATTTACAACCTGCATTCGCCTTTCCGAATGGGCAAAACACCGAGAGAGAAAAAAAAAGCATTTCGGGATTTGAACCTGGGCTTCTTGAATGCCAATCCAAGATGATACCGTTTCGACCAACCCTCTCGATACACTATGTTCTACAGGTGGAAAAACTAGCTGTAGTCCATATGGTTGCTAGGATACGAAGTAATAGTAGTAGGCCTAATAGCAATGGACGTAACACTAGTAACAGTAGAAGTAATAGCAACAGTAGTAGTGATAGTAACAGTAGTAGTATTAGTAATAGACGTAGCAATAGTAACAGTAGCAGTAATAATAATGGACGTAACAATAGTAACAGTAGTAGTGATAGCAACAGTAGTAGTGATAGTAACAGTAGTAGTATTAGTAATAGACGTAGCAATAGTAACAGTAGTAGTAAATGGACGTAACAATAGTAACAGTAGTAGTAATAGTAACAGTAGTAGTGATAGTAACAGTAGTAGTGATAGTAACAGACGTAGCAATAGTAACAGTAGTAGTAAGAGTAATGGACGAAACAATAGTAACAGTAGTAGTGATAGTAACAGATGTAGCAATAGTAACAGTAGTAGTAAGAGTAATGGACGAAACAATAGTAACAGTAGTAGTGATAGTAACAGACGTAGCAATAGTAACAGTAGTAGTAAGAGTAATGGACGAAACAATAGTAACAGTAGTAGTGATAGTAACAGATGTAGCAATAGTAATAGTAGTAGTAATAGCAATGGACGTAACAATAGTAACAGTAGCAGTAATAGTAACAGTAGTAGTAACAGTAATGGACGTAACAATAGTTACAGTAGCAGTAATAGTAACAGTAGTAGTGATAGTAAGAGACGTAGAATAGTAACAGTAACAGTAGTAGTGATAGTAACAGACGTAGCAATAGTAACAGTAGCAGTAACAGTAATGGACGTAACAATAGTTACAGTAGCAGTAATAGTAACAGTAGTAGTGATAGTAACAGACGTAGAAATAGTAACAGTAGCAGTAACAGTAATGGACGTAACAATAGTTGCAGTAGCAGTAATAGTAACAGTAGTAGTGATAGTAACAGACGTAGAAATAGTAACAGTAGCAGTAACAGTAATGGACGTAACAATAGTTGCAGTAGCAGTAGGCCCCCTAATAGTAACAGTAGTAGTGATAGTAACAGACGTAGCATTAGTAACAGTAATGGACGTAACAATAGTTATAGTAGCAGTAATAGTAACAACAGTAGTGATAGTAACAGACGTCGCAATAGTAAGAGTAGCAGTAACAGTAATGGACGTAACAATAGTTATAGTAGCAGTAATAGTAACAGCAGTAGTGATAGTAACAGACGTAGCAATAGTAACAGTAGCAGTAACAGTAATGGACGTAACAATAGTTACAGTAGCAGTAATAGTAACAGTAGTAGTGATAGTAACAGACGTAGAAATAGTAACAGTAGCAGTAACAGTAATGGACGTAACAATAGTTGCAGTAGCAGTAATAGTAACAGTAGTAGTGATAGTAACAGACGTAGCATTAGTAACAGTAATGGACGTAACAATAGTTATAGTAGCAGTAATAGTAACAACAGTAGTGATAGTAACAGACGTCGCAATAGTAAGAGTAGCAGTAACAGTAATGGACGTAACAATAGTTATAGTAGCAGTAATAGTAACAGCAGTAGTGATAGTAACAGACGTCGCAATAGTAACAGTAGTAGTAATAGTAATGGACGTAACAATAGTTACAGTAGCAGTAATAGTAACAGTAGTAGTGATAGTAACAGACGTAGCAATAGTAACAGTAACAGTAGTAGTGATAGTAACAGACGTAGCAATAGTAACAGTAGCAGTAACAGTAATGGACGTAACAATAGTTACAGTAGCAGTAATAGTAACAGTAGTAGTGATAGTAAGAGACGTATAAATAGTAACAGTAGCAGTAACAGTAATGGACGTAACAATAGTTGCAGTAGCAGTAATAGTAACAGTAGTAGTGATAGTAACAGACGTAGCATTAGTAACAGTAATGGACGTAACAATAGTTATAGTAGCAGTAATAGTAACAGCAGTAGTGATAGTAACAGACGTCGCAATAGTAAGAGTAGCAGTAACAGTAATGGACGTAACAATAGTTACAGTAGCAGTAATAGTAACAGCAGTAGTGATAGTAACAGACGTCGCAATAGTAAGAGTAGCAGTAACAGTAATGGACGTAACAATAGTTATAGTAGCAGTAATAGTAACAGCAGTAGTGATAGTAACAGACGTCGCAATAGTAAGAGTAGCAGTAACAGTAATGGACGTAACAATAGTTATAGTAGCAGTAATAGTAACAGCAGTAGTGATAGTAACAGACGTCGCAATAGTAAGAGTAGCAGTAACAGTAATGGACGTAACAATAGTCACAGTAGCAGTAATAGTAACAGTAGTAGTGATAGTAACAGACGTAGCAATAGTAACAGTAGCAGTAACAATAATGGACGTAACAATAGTTACAGTAGCAGTAATAGTAACAGCAGTAGTGATAGTAACAGACGTAGCAATAGTAACAGTAGCAGTAACAATAATGGACGTAACAATAGTTACAGTAGCAGTAATAGTAACAGCAGTAGTGATAGTAACAGACGTAGCAATAGTAAGAGTAGTAGTAATAGTAATGGACGTAACAATAGTAACAGTAGTAGTGATAGTAACAGACGTAGCAATAATAATATTAGTACTAATAGCAATGGACGTAACAATAGTAACAGTAGCAGTAATAGTAACAGTAGTAGTGATAGTAACAGACGTAGCAATAATAATATTAGTACTAATAGCAATGGACGTAACAATAGTAACAATAGCAGTAATAGTAACAGTAGTAGTGATAGTAACAGACGTAGCAATAGTAAGAGTAGTAGTAATAGTAATGGACGTAACAATAGTAACAGTATTAGTGATAGTAACAGACGTAGCAATAATAATATTAGTACTAATAGCAATGGACGTAACAATAGTAACAGTAGCAGTAATAGTAACAATAGTACTAATAGCAATGGACGTAACAATAGTAACAGTAGCAGTAATAGTAACAATAGTACTAATAGCAATGGACGTAACAATAGTAACAGTAGCAGTAATAGTAACAATAGTACTAATAGCAATGGACGTAACAATAGTAACAGTAGCAGTAATAGTAACAATAGTAGTAATAGTAATGGACGCAACAATAGTTACAGAAGCAGTAATAGTGACAGTAGTAGTGATAGTAACAGACGTAGCAATAGTAACAGTAGTAGTAATAGTAACATTATTAGCAATAGTAACAGATGTAGCAATAGTAGCAGACGTAGCAATAATAGCAGACACGGCAATAGTAACATTATTAGTATTAGTAACAGACGTATAATAGTAATAGACTTAGAAAAAGGTTATATTACTAATATTAGTGGGAGTTACTCTAGGCCTAGAGTTTTTGAACGACACACTGAGCTTCAGACGTTGCTTAGGGTCGAAACTGAACGCGGACGAAAAATGAAAAACGTTTGCCTGGAGACATCTTTAAGTGACGGAATTCTTTTACGTGACGGAGCTCTATCACACGGGCCTCTCATTATTCTCTCTTGAATAACGTCATGCTAATAACTTAACTGTCTTTGTAATTCATAGCTTTCGGCTGGGTTTCATCCTGTTAATTACTTATACAAGGGCGAGCGTGATATCCGTGAAATTTCATTTTCGTGACAGTACGGTCTGTGAACGCAGCATTTCGTTCCTAGGATACAAAATGTTGCGAACATAAAATGTCCGTTTATTCTATATTTTTAATTTAAAATGAACATTGGGGTTGGTATGTACTGTAAGAAAAATGCACGTTAACACAGTCTGTGGTTAGGAACTCTGTTTGCATAGATATTTTAGTATAGAGATGGTTTTTAGATTTCTGCGAAGTCAATTCCACTGCTATTACGTTCAGCAGAACTACGGAAGCTGTATGAATGCAAAAAGAAGGAACAAATGAAGCGGCGGAAATGAAGTTTTCAAGGATTATAGTTATAACCATTTAGACAGAAAATACAGTGATGGCATTGTAATGGAACTATATAAAAGATGTTTCAAATTTAATGTCTAGAAATTTACGGACGTGTACTTAGAAACATTTTCAAAATATTTCACGTAACATACCAGTAACCAAAGTTGCGCAGTTACAGAATGAATGAGGCCTATGCAAGTAGTTTGAAATTATTATAAATAGGTAATTATTATAAATTATAATTATTACTATTTCTAATACTATGTTTCAAATGCTATTACTCAGATATGCATAACAGAAAGATCATATTAAACATCAATATATTTCAATTCTGCTTAAAATGTAAATAAACTCCTGGTATTTCATATTTTAAAGATGAGCTGCCATGGTGATCTAGCGGCCAGAGCGTTGGACGCATAATCCTGTGGACCGGGATTTGATCCCCGGCGTACCGCAGATTTATAACTTGTGTTGGGAAAGCCCGGGAAATGCCTGCTATTATTCGGTTGAAGGGCATTTATCAGCAAGTCTGCTTTCAAATATTCTGAAATTTAGAATTTATAAAACATTTATATTACCAGTTGTTCTATATGGTTGTGAAACTTAGACTCTTACTTTGAGAGAGAAGCAGAGGTTAAGGATGTTCGAGAATAAGGTGCTTAGGAAAATATTTGGGGCTAAGAGGGGTGAAGTTACAGAAAAATGGAGAAAGTTATGCAATGCAGAACTGCACGTATTGCATTCTTCACCTGACATAATTAGTAATATTAAATTGAGACGTTTGAGATGGGCAGGGCATCTAGCACGTATGGGCGAATCCAGAAATGCATATAGAGTGTTAGTAGGAAGACGTGAGGGAAAAAGACCTTTGGGGAGGGGGAGACTTAGATGGAAGGATAAAATTAAAATTAATTACCTATTTCCTCATCTAATTAACTATTTCCTTATCTAATTAACTATTTACTTGTTTAATTACCTATTTACTTGTTTATTTATTTATTTGTTTATTTATTTAAAGTCCATAAGGCATTCCACCAGAACTTTACATAAACGTTTTTGTTCAGAATCACCTATATTTCACCCTTCACACAATGTACCCTTCCTCCTGACTCACCCTGTATATATATCTTCATAACTTAGTGGACTTTTATGTAATTGGCATAAGAAACAGTATAAAATATTTCTGAACACTTGAAACTGGACATCGTGTCTGTGTTTCTGTACGAACTCTCCTTGTGTATAGAACGGACTCTTCTAATTGAGGTCTCGAATAAAACAACAGCCCAAGTCGCCTGTTTTGCGAAATAGAGATTTACGAGTATCCAGATGTCACCTCTGCTAAGACAAACTATCCATCGACAAGAAATAGCCAAAGTACACGTCTTCATACATTTTTATGACGTCTTCATGCTTCGTTCCCATGTAAAAGTACCCCAAGTCTATCACTCTATAGTCGACAGTACAACTTGTGTTGCTGCAAAGTCTGGAAAATGGAGGGCACTCGAACTTCAGTGAATCTGATAGTGAAACTGGACTCAGAAAGGGCCGAACCCACAGAATGAAGCCAAAATAAACGTAAGATAGTGAGAAAGTGTGACGAGGAGCAAAACTATACTCAACAACGTCCACCAAGAAGCATGCAGAAGAAAATGTTGAATAAAGGCCATAAGCTTTGCATAATTTCGTTCCCCACCTTCACGATAATGTCAATTATACCTTTGGCAGTCCAAAATATTTTGTCTTTTTGATAATGTGAGGAGTCTGATACTAAAATTTTCGTTGAAAAGAATATAGATCTTTACATCTTGAAAAGGAGGAACGTACTTAATTAACTAAAAGCAAACGACTTGGATCACTAGAGTATTTGTATGATATTATGGTATATCCTTATAATCGATGTTTAGATGTGAGCTAATTCGTTATTTTTGTCTGAAATATATTTTGTGCAGAAATTGTTTATTGTTTATGTGATTTTTTTTTCGTTTAGTATATTATATATTAGGAGAAAATCCACAAACGATTAGGGAAAACACGGAAATTTTACTTGAAGCAAGTAAAGCGATCGGTTTGGAAGTAAATCCCGAAAAGATGAAGTATATGATTATGTCTCGTGACCAGAATATTGTACGAAATGGAAATATAAAAATTGGAGATTTATCCTTGGAAGGGGTGGAAAAATTCAAATATCTTGGAGCAACAGTAACAAATATAAATGACACTCGGGAGGAAATTAAACGCAGAACAAATATGGGAAATGTGTGTTATTATTCGGTTGAGAAGCTTTTATCATCTAGTCTGCTGTAAAAAAATCTGAAAGTTAGAATTTATAAAACAGTTATATTACCGGTTGTTCTGTATGGTTGTGAAACTTGGACTCTCACTTTGAGAGAGGAACAGAGACTACGGGTGTTTGAGAATAAGATTCTTAGGAAAATATTTGGGGCTAAGAGGGATGAAGTTACAGGAGAATGGAGAAAGTTACACAACGCAAAACTGCACGCATTGTATTCTTCACCTGACATAATTAGGAACATTAAATCCATGCGTTTGCGATGGGCAGGGCATGTAGCACGTATGGGCGAATCCAGGAATGCATATAGAGTGTTAGTCGGGAGACCGGAGGGAAAAAGACCTTTAGGGAGGCCGAGACGTAGATGGGAGGATAATATTAAAATGGATTTGAGGGAGGTGGGATATGATGATAGGGACTGGATTAATCTTGCTCAGGATAGGGACCGATGGCGGGCTTATGTGAGGGCGGCAATGAACCTTCGGGTTCCTTAAAAGCCATTTGTAAGTAAGTATATTTATAATGAAGCAAAGTTTAATTCAGTATAGCAAAGAAGAATTAAAATAAAACAACGTGCAAAGTAAAGCTTAAATCAGAGTGGTCAGCACAGAGCACCCTGGGGCTAGGGTCCCTTACCCGAGGAAAACGCAGTGCATCATGGTGCACTCGTAGCTGCTAGCGGGTATGCTTTCTATCTCTTCCTGCTCCACGACGGTGCACACGGGACGGCACCACTTACCCTTTGCACATTTCAGCGAGTGCTGACGACCACTGGCTTAAATAATCGTTCATTATTCCGCACCCAACAAGTACACAAACACAAAAACTTTATGCTACAATATTGTTTTATTTCATAAAACTATAACCTAAAACTTGTTAATAAAATGTAACCCAGAAATGAATAATTCAAATGGAACTTCTCCTATAAAATTCAGTTTTCTAAATTGGGTTGCTGTTTTATTAGAGATCTCAACTGTCTTTGTGATGATATGGCGTTGTTATAGCTCGCGCGAGAAACGATTACCGAAAAGCAATGGTGGCGTTGCTGTCTGTTTTGACGTGTGTATGTAGGCACGCCGAGGGCGGAGAGGTGCGGGCCGATGGAAGTACTGTCTCTTCCAAGAAGATGAACAAATGAGGACATCGCTGTGGAAATAAAGAACGTAGCAAGAGAAAAATTCGAAGCTAATTAAACGCGCGACATAAGTTTACGAATGAAATAATAATACCGTGCGATACAAGACACGTATTCACATGCAATGGAGCAAACTAAAGTCATAATATATGCTATCACAACCCAAGACTGATTCTATCGATGTCATTTCTCTTCCGACTGTACTCTTGAATATCATTCAAGTTATCTCGTGACCTTTCCTGTCGCCCGCTCTTCCTTATCGCATTGTTTGATTCGCATTCCTTCCGTCGGTAATCCGTAATTGCGAGACCTCTAGTAGAAGAGGAGATGATACTAAGAGATAATATACTACTGGAGCTAAATAACAGCTGCGAAAAGTATGGGATGAAGATAAATTCAAACAAAACAAAGATCATGGTCAGAGGAAGAAAAATAAAGAAGATAAACGTGCGAATTTTAAATGGGCAGTAAAACAAGTGGATAGCTTCATATACTTGGGGCGTACTATAAGCAGTAACATGAGCTGCTGCCAGGAAGTCAAAAGGAGGATAGCAATGCCAAAGAAAGACTTTAAGAGAAAAAGTAGCATCTTCTGCAGGCTTCTGGAAGAAAGAACTAAGGAAGATACTAGTGAAGTGCTTTGTGTGAAGTGTGGCATTGTATTGGGGTAGAAACATGGATATTACGACGAAATGAAGAGAAACGAATAGAAGCATTTGAAATGTGGATATGGAGAAGAATGGAGCGTGTGAAGTGGACAGACAGAATAAGAAATGAAGCTGTGTTGGGAAGAGTGGGTGAAGAAAGAATGATGCTGAATCTGGTCAGGAAGAGGAAAAGGAATTGGCTGGGTCATTGGCTGAGAAGAAACTGCCTACTGAAGGATGCAGTGGACGGAATGGTGAACGGGAGAAGAGTTAAGGGCAGAAGAAAATATCAGATGATAGACGAGGTTTTGCGTTAGATAACGCAACGCTAAATCGAATCTTCACATTCCACTTTCTACTTTCATTTATTGTAATAGCAGCTGTAATATTATATTTACTATTTCTACACCAAACAGGATCAAATAACCCTACAGGATTAAATAGAAATATTGATAAAATGCCATTCCTAGACGACATTAAGATATATGGATCATGTGAGAAGATTAGAAAAGACAGAAAATAGGAAAGATTGGAGTATGTTGGGTTTGCAGTGAAAGATCTGCCCTTGGGCAGAACACTATGAATGAATGAATAAATGGTCTTGGACGGTATAGAAATAAACATTTACATGGTAATAGATGTCAATTTCCTCTCCAAAAAAGCCTTTACATTTTCTATCGGTATAATAATAATAATAATAATAATAATAATAATAATAATAATAATAATAATAATAATGTATTTAACCTGGCAGAGTTAAGGCCATACGGCCTTCTCTAACACACAACCAGGAGTAAAGACTGCGTTACAAAAAAACACTACAAATTTACAAAGTACACTACAATTTTACACACAAAACTGAATAAGATAATAATAAAATGTAAACGAGTAAGAAGAAATCAGACATAATATATAACATGCAGAAAGAAAGAAAGAAAGAAAAAAGCATAATAAAATGCGAACAGCAGGTCAAGATAAATGAGGTATACAAAGTATAAAAAATAAGACAATTATTCATAATAATAATAGTAATAATAATAATAATAATAATAATAATAATAATGATGACGATGATGATGATAATAATAATAATAATAATAATAATAATAATAATAATAATAAAATAGTGCAGTGCAAAGCATACAGTGAATACAATATTAAGTACACACAATAAGGAAAATTATGATTATATATAGCTCAACTTATCACATTAGAGATATACCATTATCGGAAAATATGAAAACAAAAATATAAAATAATTTGAATATCACTAGAACATAAAAAAAATGTGAATACGTGGAAACATGCAATACAACACTTGTCATAATACTAAGTTAGTATAGGACTAATATAGATATTATAGGTCACTCAAATTATGTTAGTAAAATATACATAGGATTTCATATTAGATAATACAGCTTACGGACATATGGACTCAGTCACCAGCGTCTAGTTCGAAAACATCAGAAAAACAGAAATGTTGAAAAGGAGCACTTTTAAAACAAGTTCCTTGTATTTTAGTTGAATGGATGAAAAAAAATCTTCAACTCCATCTAGCGCTCTATTCTCGCTCTATACGTAATCGTATATGTCCTGGTGTATTGTTCTCATGTACACAAAAGGAAGGGGAGAAAGCGCTCTCAAAGGAAGAGGTTTGTGGAGGGGGTTGATAGCGAAAGTGGCTCCTGGCGTTATCACATTAGTCTCTGTTTACGTCCCGACCCAATTCCGATCTCTCGACATGAAATATGCAACAGGCAAGAGCCACCCTCTGTCGTCACCGAATCTCCAACACCCCCGCGCTAACCCCTACCAACCCACTGGTTGTTGTCGTCTGTGTTAAGAGGTCGAGAGGGGTTGAATTAACCGTCGTTTTCAATTGTATACAAAAATACTCAGAGAATGACTGACTAACTTTGAGACACTCTTGCACCAAAATTTTGACATCGTTTCCTAGATACGGGAGACGGAAATGAAATTGTGTTGTAATGAACTTTCGGAATAAGATTGACTGGAATAGAATCTTAAAAGTAACAGAGTATTAACTCCTATCTGTGACAACATGGTAAATATGTTCTTCTTAAACTGCAGGATTCACTAAGACTATTTCGTTTAAATGACGTCATTCCATTTTCGGACAATCAAGTGTAATGAAATTTTGAATTCCAACCAATCATAGTCTACATCGCGATAATTTCTGCAGCTCGATTTATTACTATCAATTTATCGCATGGCCGTTCTTTTGTTTAGTCAGTGTCGCCAACTGTTTCCACGTAAATCGATGAACATGAATCCATTGTACTAAATAAAGTGCGAAATCCTACTTCCACATCTATATCTTCATCTTCTAATTCGATATCCTTTGTACCTAAAGAAAATTACACTCCTTCGTAACAATTTTTCATTTAATTAATGTATTAATCAGGTTATTTCTAATTATACTATAAAATGTTTAAATTAAATTATAATTTCAGTAGATATTGAAAACGTAGTTCTGTTATCAGGGTGCGATTTAAGATATCTGATGAGTGGGGGGGGGGGGTAAAATCCTAGATAGAGAATACCACACATAAAATTATTATTATTATCCTCATTCGATACGGCTCAACGCTTGGTCGCACTGAGTTGCTTGTCTTGCATCTTGGTCATAATAATAATTATATCTGTGAACAGGCTTAAGATAAGATTTGTAATTCCTAAATTATTGATTGTTGTCAGCTTGCCGGTGATGATAATACATCAATATTATTTCCTTTGCTTACTTTGTACTTTATAAAGTACATAAACTCGTATTGAAACAATTATATTTTGTGAAGGGCGAAAGAAGTTATCACTGGCAGGGATGTTAATATTAATTTCTGAGGGGGGGATAACTTTCCAACAGAGGGAGAAATCCCACAATCCCTCCCATCCCCACGTTAAATCGTACCCTGTCTGTTATAATAACAAGAGAGAAGCGCAGTACATGTAATTAATATTTTTAAACCTGTATTTCGTTTTTCTCAATTGGCATTACTGAATAACATTCAATATCTTTATTGCAACTAAATAAAAATATTTACATACGGAATACTAAATAAATTTTACAAAGAAAGAGTTCACACAAAGGGCTGGACTCAAGAAGAGTACCCAAAACGCTCAATGCATTTCCGCGTTGAATTGCAATACTTAAACGTTGACGCAAATAAGTACTGCAACGACGATCACCGGTAATGGAGATCAAAATTTGGCCGATTTGAGATACCAAAACTTTAGCGTCATGACTCCAAGGACCGAAGGTCTCCACAGCAAAGGGGACAAAGTTATAATTGTCTAAAAGATGAGCATACTTACTGACTTTTTTTTTTCACGGCCAATTCAGCAGCAGAGGCTGCGCGTCGGAGGTATTCGGCAAGTGAGATTATTGCAGTAATCGTTATTCATCTATTTCAACTTCCAAAATGTCTGAATAGGTTAAGTATTCATAAATATACGATTATTAACATTTTGTGAGCGAATTTTAGAGATATATTATTTACATTTTTATTTTATTCACGAAATAGTCGCTTCGATCGTGGATTTATCGGCAAAACTCAGGTCTCTTGTGATATTACTATAGAAAAAATGATGACGAGGTAATTTCATTAGCTTATCATTAGTAATACGGAAACAATATGTTGTTTTCATGATTAGGATGACAAAAATAGTGTCACGAATGTAACATACTCATGAGAAAGCATATTATGCTTTCTCATAATAGCCCTACTTACTTCAAGCGTGTCGCTATATATCTGTACCGTTTACAGTTCAATTTCTTTAACTATTAGTCAGCGGAGAACCGAACCTAAATAATTTAATCACTCTTCTTTTCTTTGTCTTGTTTTAGGTATACAGTCCAATGCGGTGTAAGATAGGTAGACTATTTTATACAGGAAGAACTGTAAGTAATGCCATTAATTTTAGGGGGTTACTCTTTCTGATATTTCAAACAAAAAAGTTGAATAAAACTTTGCTCGTTTTTACTTCCTTTTAGAAATAAAAGTTCTATTATATGAAATACTTCATATCGTATTTTGCGAAAGCCATTCTTTTAATTTCCAATATGTTCAGTCAATTTAAGAGATCATTGTATTATGATAATAAATACTGAAATAATTGCAGGTTTGTCCTTTAAATGTGCAGAAATTTGATTCGAGAAATGTAACTTTTCGTTCTGCAAAAGAATTTTACTACTAAATTATGTTAAAATTCAAGCATATAACAACAGAAGACATCACAATTATTCTCTACATTCTCTTGAACATTTAACTTCATTTACCTAGGCACATGTTTACCATTTTGTCCTATGCTTAGCTACAATAACCAAAAAGTACTTTTCCCTCGTATCCATCAATTAGAAAAGTAGCTTGGATAGTCATGACCATAACATTTTATGCTATTTTTGAATATTATTTCAAAATTATTCTCTGAGGCTGAAAATTTGTAAACCACTTATTATTTAGAAATTTACAAAAGGCGCTTTGACCTGCTCTTGTGAAAAGTTTCCGTGCTGGAATTAAAAAAAAATGCTATGCTTCGAATGTTAAGATAACAATGCTCCAATTGTGTAGTTCAGTCCAGATTCTATTACAGAACGAACAGCACATTGATCAAAGTTAATTATAGCTGAAAATAACCCTCTGAGATGCTATGGGAATTGTATGACAGCAATATATTTTTGGGAAATGAATCGTAAATAATTTGCTTCTTTCATAGGTATTGTTTAGAACGTTAAATAACATTTACGTAGCCTATTTCAGTTGCAAACAATCCGGGTGAAGAAAAATATTAGAACAGGGATAATAGGAATGTAACTAATTATAAGAAACAATTGTCATAAAAGAAGAAAGCAGCTCTATACTACAGTAGATACCAAGTATTAAATTGAAAACATACGCTATTTAGCGTCGAAACTCAACAAGGGGTAGAAATTCTCAACAATTTTCGCCTGAAGTCCTCTATCAGAGACAGGATTCTTTTTCAGTGTGATTTCACATAGGGTGACTCTACGGCAGCGGTGGCGAAAATGCAATCGTGCGCCGAGTCACTGCATAACCTGCAACGTGCATAGCACCTATGGAGGGAGGCGGGCACCCGAAGGGGAAGTGAAGCAACTGTCTGACTTATTAACGGATTTTCATTTTCCTTACGTCAAGCACTTAAATATAATTTTATACAGTACCAGGCTACAAACTAATGTTTAGTACGTGTAACGAAGAAAGAAATGAACAATAAATTAACAATATCACAACCTAAAATTAACTGTCTTCAGAATGTCTCTGCGACACAGTTTCAAAATCAGGAATTAGGTCACTTATTACCAGTCGTAGTTCATCACGAAGGTATTTGTCTATCAGTCATAATATAAATTAGGTTTTTTAATATTTTCATTGTTGAAAATAATTTTTCACAAACGTAAGTTGTAGCGAACATGGCTTCAACAGAGCAAGCGAAAGAACGAAGCTTCGGAAATTTATTTTTTGGCAAAGATTTTGAAAAGTTCAACATTTGTCAAGTCCTTACATCTAGCTTTCATTGTAACATTACATTGTAAATCTGTGAGTTTAAATTGAAGACCTAACCGCAAAAAGGATCGAAATAATAATAATAATAATAATAATAATAATAATAATAATAATAATAATAATAATAATATAATGTTTTAGGGCCGTATTCATAGACATTTTTAGCGCGAGCTTTCGGTGGATGATCAGCGTTTTTCGTATTCATAAACCAGTGTTAGCGATAGGATATGATTTGAATTCTGTACTAGTAACCAGTGGATAGCCGAGGCTAGCTTAGTACGCTCGTAGCGCGTGCTGCGAAATGTCTATGAATAGCACCTTCAATGTTTCACGAGTAACATGTAGTATAATGCCGTTTTATGTTATACAACCGTTTTCCTCGTAATACTTGTGAAAAAATCATACATTTAATATTCTCACCATATTGGCAGCAAAAAAAATGCGTCCTCCCATCCTACATGAAACTTTCGTTTTTGTAGAGGTACATGGTTTCGCGAGAGACATTGCGACGATACGCCACTCGCAGGTAAGAGACAAATACAAATGGAACGGAGTTTGACTACAGTGAGTGAGAGGGTGGGGGTTGGCGGAGGTAAGAAGCAAGAGAAATGCACAGCTATCATTGCGAGCCACAATGTGCTCTTGAGTCACATTTTCGCCACGACTGATAACAGGGATAATAGGAATATAATATTATAAGAAACAATTGTCACAAAAGAACAAAGCAGGTCTATACTACAGTAGAGACCAAGTATTAAATTTACAACATACGCTATTTAGCGTCGAAACTCAACAAGAAGTAGAAATGGTCATCAGTTTTCTGCTGGAGTCCTCTATCAGAGACAGAATTCTTTTTCAGTCTGATTTTATATAGGGTGACTATTCGGGGGACTATGTCGTGTGTCGTCGATTTTCACATGAGCGACTATGCGGAAACTGTAGTTTTTTTCTCTTATCTTGCAATTAACATACGCCTTTTCTTCTCCTTGGCTATTTTATCATGGGTACAGTCGAGGAAGACGTTGTCATAGCTTGTACATCCTACCTTGTGTGTGCGTGCGTGTGTGTGTGTGTGTATCTACACCTACACATTTTTTTTTTTTTTTTTTTTGGCTGGATTGATGGTAAAAATAAAGCCTGTCTCTGAATAGAAATCCGACAGACCTCTGCCTAATAATGTATAGCCTCCAGTAGCGTTAAGACGAAAAAGGAGAAATTCAGCTTTATTGCAACAAAAACAAAACTCATTTCTCACTCAGGCACCTAACCTCAAATCAATGCAATGTGAAATTATAGGAGCTATGTCTAAGCCACAGAATTGAACTAATATTAGCTACATTATTGTGTACAGTCTGAAGTTCCTCCCTCCGTCTCGAGAAATTCAACGCCAACATTTATGCTTTGCTTTGGATCTGGAATGTACGCAGATGTCTGGCAGAGTAATAATTGTTCTGTCCGTCAAGCCCCGCCAGCCCCAGGAAGGACGAAAGGACATTCACTGACAAATGTAAATTCTAAACCTACATCCACGAATACTGTGTCGGAACGACGAGAGAAGTGACAAAAGAGCATCGACTCCTGAGTACGGTTGCATTAGTGATGTCCCCATGTCGGAGGCACGAGGGAAACAGGTGACAAAAAGAGAATCGACTCTTGTTCTAGCAACGACAGAAGTCACAAAAAAAAAGAGAGAAAAAAAAGTCGTCTCCAGTCTCGACTTTTGTGTTGTAAAAATATAGCTGTAGGTGATAAAAGAGAATCAAATCATAATCCAGAAAAGAAACTTGGCACAAATCTTACAATCTGTACTTCGTTCCAGACTGTGACAGGAGATATAAATATTCCCGGCAGAGGAGAAGAGCAGCATAATAATTGCTATTCAACCAATACCAAATGTCTCATTCCACGCTTGACTTGAAGTTGGGCGGTCTGAAACGTTCTACTCCGCCCAACTTCCAGACAAGCGTGGAATGAGACCTCTGCTATTGCTTCAATAGCAATTATACATCTCTCCTCCCCTTCCGGCACTGTTTACTGCAGTGATGTCAAAGCAAGCGCATTTTTCTGATCTTGACGTCGAGCGCGGGCATCAAGAGCTAAGTATGGAAAGAGGAAGGGTTGTGTATAAGTTATGAATAAGCAGCCTGTTGGATTACGAAA
The DNA here is from genome assembly GCF_040183065.1 of Periplaneta americana. Lineage (NCBI taxonomy): Eukaryota > Metazoa > Arthropoda > Insecta > Blattodea > Blattidae > Periplaneta > Periplaneta americana. Next base: position 2,688,122 of record NC_091125.1, read on the forward strand.
ACAGTAGTGTACAAACTTCAAACGGAACGTGAAATTTCATGTCGTTATTTTTATATGGCTTCTTTGTGTTTGATATTATCTATATTGTCTTTAAAACAAAATTACTGATACCAATTTCTTAATATTGCAGTTCTGTTTTAAATGTTAATAACATAATAAAGAGTTAAGAAGGAATATTCACATAAATTCCATAGTAGTACAACTATACTGTAATAAATGGATGAGACACATCATTCATAAAGAAAGTGATATTCCCCCCCCCCCCAAAAAGAGAGATTGAGTATGACATGATAAGTTGGAATTTATATTGATGATACATTTAGCCTTATAAAAGTAATCAATAAACTAATCAAAACAATATTACAGTACAAAGCAAAGTTACCTAGGTGCTGTATATGTTTTAAGTGTAACTAATATTCCATAACAAAACTCTTTATGCATTATGTTTTTAAGGTGATACTGGTGAACAAGTTCCTATCATCAGAATATTAAATTATTTTCTCGAAATGTGCTGAAGCTATAGTGCTGACTTTTTACAACACATGGGGACATATCTTTTGCTTATGATGTATCAGTAGTTACTTTAAAGAAACAAATATCAAAAGTCCTTCAATAACTGTCTATTCAAAAATACAAAATACATGAACATATTCTGACTAGCGCTTTCGCTATTATAATAGCATCTTCAGGTCAGACTTGCGTGATATTAATCTTTTCGTATAAATACATAGATGGACAAGTAACGTCGAAATGTGTTAAGGTACATGACGTGAAGATATAAAAATACAATGGTATTTGTTAAAAAAAAAAAAAAAAAACAAATTTTGATCTATAAGCTACACTCATGTCAAATACTTTTATGTATTAATTTTTGAGACCTTATGAAGGTTTTACTGTCATATATATATATATATATATATATATATATATATATATATATTAGACTGTTCATAAGTCAAATTTTACTTTTCTTACCATTGTATTTTCATATCTTCACGTCATGTACCTTAACACATTTCAACGTTACTTGTCCATCTATGTCTTTATATGAAAAGCTTAATATCACGCAAGTCTGACCTGAAGATCTATTATAATAGCGAAAGCGCTAGTCAGAATATGTTCATGTAACCTATGTAATATTTTGTATTTTTGAATAGACAGTTATTGAAGGACTTTTGATATTTGTTTCTTTAAATTTGTTAACTTGTCGGACCAACATGCCTTTCAAATTCAGTAGTTACTTTGTTAATTAATTTCTTTACAAACAATTTCCATGCGAATATTTTCAAAATTTTTAATACACTATCCTCAGTAATACGTATTTTCGGTATATTGGATTTACGAAAACATTCTGTAAGGCTACTAAATAAATAGGCCTATACCTGAAAATTTCACTTTTCTATAAAAAGAAGTTGAGAAAATATTTCTTTTGATAAAAAAAAAAATCAAACTTGTAAAAAATGAGCATTAAAAGTAAAACTTACGTTCTTATACTTCTCAGACAAATCTAAAAATTAACATGGATACAGTTTTAATAAGTTCTCTTCCCTTTATCTATTGAATCAGTGCTGTCCGTCCCTGAACACAGGTCGACAAAGCGGCATATACTACCTCTTTCGTCTGTCTCTTTCCTTTCCGCTGTAAAGCGCTCAGGATCTCCTGAGCTCTAAAACGCGCGCTTGCTCCTATGGGAAGCAATTGACAAGCCTGGTTTACTGCTCTTGTCAGATATTATGGGACGAAGTGTAGTTTTTAGTTGCGGTGAAAATGAATTTCAATTACTCTAAGAACTATCTCCATGGTTTGGCTTCCAGATCTGAAAGTCCAGGGATCGATTGCCGGGCTGGACACTCTGGGAATTTTCCTTGAAGAATAAAATTTCCTTGGTTGTCTAGAGCCTGGAAATTTGTAGCATTGTAAGTTAAGTGTGATTGTTAGTTTTCCGATTCATCAATTAACTAATCTATCACCAAAATATTTCTATTTACTAAGGGCAGATATTTGAATATTCGTCATTTAAGCGTACCATATGATGCCAATACAGACCAATTTACCGACAGAGTCGTTGCCCAAGATAGTCCATACGAGACTGGTCTATGGTCACCCGCCATGGGATGAGTTGATGACCGAGATGTGTTGAGATGTCACAGAAGAACTAGAGCTCCCGAAGAAAACCCCTGGACCACGGTCTTGCCCAACTTACTTATAAATGACTGTTAGAGAACCCGAGGATTCATTTCCACCCTCACATAAGTCCGCCATCTGTTCCTATCTGAACAAGATTAATCCAGTTTCTACCATCATATCCCTCAAATTAATTTTAATTTTATCCTTCCATCTAAATCTCTGCCTCCCCAAAGGTCTCTTTCCCTCACGTCTTCCTACCAACACTCTATATGCATTTCTGGATTCGCCCATACGTGCTAGATGCCTTGCCCATCTCAAACGTGTGAATTTAATGTTACTATTTATGTCAGGTGAAGAATACAATACGTGCAGTTCTACATTGTATAACTTTCTCAATTTTTCTGTAACTTCAGCCCTCTTAACCCCAAATATTTTCCTAAACACCTTATTCTCGAACATCCTTAATCTCTGTTCCTCTCTCGAAGTGAGAGTTCAAGTTTCTCAACCATATAGAACGGGTAATATAACTTGTTTATAAATTCTAACTTTCAGTATATTTGAAAGCAGACTGGTTGAGAAAAGCTCTACAACCGAATAATAGCAGGTATTTCCCGGTCTTGCTCAACACAAGTTATAAATCTCGATACGCCGGGGATCAAATCCCATTTCACAGGATTATGCGTCCAGTGCTCTGAACGCTAGATGACCATGGGAGCTCATCTTTAAAATAAGAAAAACCAGGAGTTTATCTACATTTTAAACAGAATTCAAATGTGTTAGTATTTGATGCAATATTTCTGTTAAGCATACTTGAGTAATAGCATTTGAAACATCAACAGCGCACGTAAATTAGTCATTAGAACAAAAAATCTAAAAGTATTAAGATGGACGGTCATTATCAAAATTTCTTTTAGACCTATAAGTGACAGCTATTACAAAAACAAATATACAGGCAAATGCAGCTTCTTCTACAACAACAGAGTCCACCAGAGGTCTGCATCAGACGTTTTCGCTCGAGCGCCAAGTAGTTCATAGCATAATCCGATAGGTAGCGCACATGCATGATGGGTAAAATTGTCACGAGCGATAAATCCTCGAACGGTACAAGCCGAGCGTTAGACATTCGTTCTTGTTACAGTGATGAACTGTGTAGTAACATCATAGATGTTTATCATTTCAAAACTTTGCAGTGTTTACTTAGCCTCTCTATAGTACAACTACAAAACTTGCTTTAAAATATAATATAAATGTTGTAGGTAAATGTTTCCCCCCCCCCCACAGGAGTGATTTTATTTTTGCCACATCTGATAGATGTTGTTGGATGTAAATGTAATTATTATAAACGGAAAACACAATCACGATAATGCAAGAACTGTATCAAGTGTTCTAGTAATAATAATAATAATAATAATAATAATAATAATAATAATAATCTCTAATAATTAGTGTATCAATCTTTGCGTCTGTAACAGTTGTGCAGCATGATTATTCGTTTTATTATATTTTCTGTGACGTTATCTCTGTACTCATATTGTTATTAATCTACTGCTATATCAATAATATTTTGTAAAACGTTTCTACATTGTCGCAGTATATAGGCGGAACACTATAATATTATATATGTGGTAAATCAAATATTGAATAATTATTAATTAGCAATAATAACTGTATATCGAAGTTTTTCATACTATTTTATTTATAACTTCATGTTCCTGTTTTGGTACGTTCCATTGACTGTTCCATTAAACGTTTGTCATAAACGCAGAAAATAAAGCCTTATTTTTACCGCGTAAGCAAAACATATGTGTATCTTACCTGTCGCCTTCCATAAAAGATAAGACATGTCGGTGAGATAACCTTGTACTGTGCTTCTGTTTATTACGAGCGCATCACGACCGATCGTATCTCACTCGAGGGTGCGACACTCGACCGAGTTCAAGCGAGCGATTTAACTCCAATGCAGCACTCTGGCAGCAATGTAAGTTAAGTGTGAGTGTTAGTTTGCCGAGTTATTAATTAACTAATTTATCTCCAAAATATTATCTGTTTACTAAGGGCAGGTATTTCACTGTTCGTGAATCACCTTATGAAGCCAAAAACAAACAAATTTACCGACAGAGTCGTTGCCCAAGATGGTCCATACGAGTCTAGTCTATAGTCACCCGCCATGAGATGAAATGATGATCGAGATTTGTTGAGATGCCACAAGGGTACAGGAGATCCCGGAGAAAATGGTACACGGTCTTGCCCAACTTACTTACAAATGACATTTACAGAACACGAAGATTAATTTCCCCCTCACATAAGCCCGCGATCGGTTCTATCTGAACAAGATTAATCCAGTCCCTAGCATCATATCCCACCTCCCTCAAATTAATTTTAATAGGCTATTATCTTCTCATCTACGTCTTGGCCTCCCCAAAGGACTTTTTCCCTCACGGCATTCAACTAACATTCTATATACATTTATGGATTCGCCCATACGTGCTAGATGCTCTGCCCATCTCAAACGTCTGGATTTAATGTTCCTACTCATGTTAGGTGAAGAACTTGTGTAATTTTCTCCAGTCTTCTGTAACTTCATCCCTCTTAGCCCCAAATATTTTCCTAACACCTTATTCTCGAACATCCTTAACCTCGGTTTCTCTCTCAAGGTGAAAGTCAAAATTTCACAACGATATGGAACAACCAGTAATATAACTGTTTTATAAATTCTGACTTTCAGTATATTTGAAAGTAGACTGGTTGATAAAAGCTCTTCAACCGAATAATAGAGCAGGCATTTCCCGGACTTGCTTAACAGAAGTTATAAATCTGAAGTACGCCGGGGATCAAATCCCGGTTCACAGGATTATGCATCCAGCATTCTGGCAGAATTGAAATGTGTTGGTGTTTAATGTAATATTTCTGTTATGCATACTAGAGTAATAGCATTTGAAACATCAACAGCGTGCGTAAATTAGTCATTAGAATAAGAAATCTAACAGTATTAAGATGAACGGTCATTATCAAAATTTCTTTTAGGCCTGTAAGTGACAGCTATTACAAAAACAAATATACAGGCAAATACAGCTTCTTCTACAACAATAGTGTCCACTGTGGAGTAACGGTTAGAACGCAAATGCAGCCGCTTTCGTAAAATTCTCCACATTGCAGTGCGAGGCACGCCGCACACATTTCTGGGGACTACGTAAAGGTGTAATTCCTATGATGCGGCTGACGCACGCGGCGGACGTAGTGCGTCTGACGTTCACGGCTGACGCATTAGTAGGCGATTCCTATGAAACGTCAGACGCGTGCGGTCTTTTGGTAGTGAGCGGACACTTGCACAATGAGTGTATGCGATATATTGTTATATTTGAAGACCTGACATTCTAAATATGCGAAGTTCCAATTTTTCAAATTTCATTTTATTCAATCTAAGGAAGGAACATCCATATGAGAATATGATATTAAATTGTCCTTGTCGTAGCTCAACTGTAAGTGACTCATTCGTGCGCCAAAAGAAGATGTTATAGGTATCTCAACATGCATTGCGCAGTGTGTTTTTAATCAATATCTCAGAAAGTTTTTTTTTTGCACTTAACACGTTTAGAATGTTAGGTCCTCAATTGCTATTGGAAGAAAATGAAGGGGAAGAAATTCTGCTCCAACAAATAAATGAGGGAAACGCTGAAGTATATCCCATATTTAGAACAAGGCGTGAGGAAGGTTTTTTACAATATTAATTAATCGGCACATGTTACAAGATGACAAAATACTTCGGGAGTTTTTAGGCTAAACATTGCTCAGTTCAACTATGTTCTCGATCTGATCAAAGACGATCTCAAGAAAGATTCTTCAAGTAGATATCTGTACCCTATAACTCATGAATAAAAGTTAGCCATAACACTGAGGTATGTAAAGTATAAATGCTTTATAGTAGTATTGTAGTAATATATTTAAACTATTTTTTCTTGCAACATTGAAATGTAACAATGAAAAAACTGTAAAGTAAAAATACTTTATTGATATAAACTGTAGTAATTTAATCAATTTTTATATTTTAACACTGAAAAACAATCACAGTGATTGGAAAGTTGCCGGGTTTCAAATCTCGTGTAGTCATACGAGTCACGGACGATTGAATGATTGCTGATATTCAAAGTTGATCATTTGTCATCCAACTACTAGTGCTTGTTGATGCTGAAGGTTCCGGTGGCAAAATGAAAGGACTTGTGTAGCGACTTCCCAATCAAAAACCATCTGCAGTGATCTCATTTTCACCTCATGAATCAAATTTCATCTCAGTTTTTTTTACGGATATCGCAATACTTAAATCAATGTCATCATCGTGATTCTGATACAAACTGTCAATGATATTTTTTCTGTCGATACGCCTATCCTCCAGCAAGTCTATAGTTTTTTCGTGGTGTCTTTGGCGTTTGCTTGGTGGTCGTAGTGAATTCACCGTTCTATCCACATTCTGTGTTGAAGTATCATTTGTGATTTGAGAAGTTGACGGTGCACCAGCGTCCTCCGCTGCAGTGTCTTCCATAATTAGTACGTCGTCTTCTTGAGTGCTTGTATCGTCACACTGAATATTGGATATGCTTCTGTGACATTAAAAATAACAATTTGATTGTCACTTAAGTTACTACACTTCACAGTTTATCGTGGTTTAGAATTTATTATGAACTAGGCCCTAATGAACCACCACCATCTAAAAATCTTATACCACTTGCTGGGGGTGTTTGTTTTGCGAATACTGATGGATTTTATGTGCGAGATTCATTTATGAAATATTTCAGTAGTCGCCGCAGGGACAGTATACTGGCAAAATAATCGTATTACTAGAACTCACTAATCTAGTTATTTACACATTGTACACCATATTTACAACAATACAAATGTGTCACATAATGCTAATAAACTATATAAATTTAGGATAGATTATATTTTTCTTCCTGATCTCTCGACAAAATCTCCCATTTGTTTCCAAAGGTAACCCTGAGTGAATTTTGAAGAAATTCTCTCAAAAATCACAATTTTATTTTTTAAGCCCATACACCAATTTTAAAAGTCCCGTGGTGCTTTAAATTCCAGCTGCGACACGCTCGGTTTTGCGTTGTTTTCTCACACTTTCAATTTTCAGCATTTTCATTCCTATAAAATGCTCCTTACGACGCAGATTTTGTGATAGACAGTTGAAAGTTCAGTTCAGTATTTTTTTTTCAGTTTCTTAACTTTTTTATTTAAAAAATATTATACGATATTAAAAAAATTATAGAAGATTATCTAATCAATCTACCGGAAACCCAGGGCAATTTAAATAAGTATACGTGTAGTGAGGCTTTCCACAAATTATGGGAGCGAAAAAAAAGCTTTCAACCAGTTTTTCATCTCCAGAACGGTAAATAGATCCTACTGCATCAGACATTATACAGCAAGGCAAGTAGAGACTCTTTTCTCCTAGACGCGCTGCGGCTGCGTCTGTACTGCTCTCGAAGGGGTACAGCCGCGCGGCTCAACTTGCACTGCGGTCGACGCAAGCGGCTGACGCAGCATAGGAATCACTTCCCTAACATTCCACTGTAGCAGTGTAGTGCGTCAGACGCAATCCGTCAGCCGCATCATAGGAATTGCACCTTAAGAAAGCTGCTCCCACATTCTCGACTCTTTCGTTTGACACTCGTGGACGTCCTGAACTCTTCTCTTAACAGATACAACGTCCGGCACAGTCAGTCACTCATAACGAGTGCACCTCTGCACATGTATGGACATGATGCCAGTGTCATACATGTATGACGCAATGCATGAGGGTAAGCCACTAGAGGGAACCCAAGAGGTGGAACTTAAACTGAGAGGATTCAATCCGACATCGGGATGGGAAGCCGGTGTGGCTTAGTGGCTAGAGCAGGCCTGGGCGTCGGGAGCGGAACTAGACTCTAAACGGGGACGCTTAATATTCATCCGTCACTGAATCAACGCTGCGCGGTGTTCGGCGGGGAAGAAAGGGGATAAAGAGAAATCATATGGTACCCCGTGAGAGAGTAGAATCCGCTCTTGCTGCCCAGCTCTGGGATAGAGCGTCAGCACGTAGAGCTGAAAACCCGGGTTCAAATTCCGGTGCCGAATAAAATTTTTCTCTGTTCCACTCATCCTTCATCATAAAAAATATAGAGCTAAGTAATTTTGTGGATGGTGATATTTTATCATCTTATGCGCAAATTAATCTGAAAAACCGAATTTGATGCCATTTACACACATTCAATGAAAAATTGGTTGATTAGTGTTATAGGTCTTCTAATATGCAAACTGATGAAAACGGTAAGTCGGCCTGGTTGGCAGAGTTGGTATAGCGCTGGCCTTCTATGTCCGAGGTTGCGGGTTCGATCCCGGGCCAGGTCGATGGCATTTAAGTGTGCTTAAATGTGGCTTGCTCAAGTCAGTAGATTTACGGCATGTAAAAGAACTCCTGCGGGACAAAAATTCCGGCACACCGGCGACGCTGATATAACCTCGGCAGTTGTGAGCGTCGGTAAATATAACATAACATCAAAACGGTATTTATTATTAAAGAATAGACAGGATGGAGGTTAAAATTATTGTGTCTTTAGTATGAACGGAAATATTATTTTAACGTAGTTATAACGATTCCTGAAGTGTTTCAAGTTTTTGATAGGTCCTAACTTTAAATTACGACTGTTTCTTATGCAAGCTTATATCTTCGATTTCTTAAAACTCGTCACTAATACTTCCGGCAGGAGGGAATTATTCCACGTTACGCCCACTATGATTAAAGTTACTGCGAGATTCTCAAGTTTATTGTTGTTCCGGATTCTCTTCCGTTCAGTCTCACTTCAGTAATTGCCTCATCAATTATTCCTCCTCTTTCTTACCTGACTGCAGTCGTCTTTTCTGCTCCTCCTGACGGAAAATCTATACCCAATCCCTTCGGGACAAATTATGAAAATCGCTTACAGAGAAGTTCTACGCTGTTATCAGAACGGCTAGATAGTCATATTTCCACACAGAAATTACGGTTTGCTATTCCGGTATGTTGTTTTGATTTGTGGTGAAAGGCAATGGCGTGTCACCACCACACTACAGACGGTCGTGAGTTGGACATTTAGATCTGAATCAGAGCTCGGACGTATGTTCGAATCCCGATTGGGCTGATTACCTGTTTCGAGATTAGTCTATCCTAAAAAATAATTCAAATATCAGGAAATAGGCCTATTCTTCATGAATCCTCGAATTCATTTCTCAATCGCCAAATATGCCAGCGCTAAATAAACTTGCACTTTACAGAGCGTCCTCAAAACCAATATCTCTGTCTTTGTTGCACATTTGTCAACTGAACTATTATGTGTAGCAGGTAAATAATGATAATATTATCTCGACGATAGTCGTTGTACTACGAAATCATCCAGATCTATACAGGGTTAAACGTAAGTAATGTCATTAATTTCAGGGGGTTATTCTTTGAGCGATATTTCAAACAGAAAAATTTCGGAATATATATTGTATGACTTTTTTGTGTTAAATTCTATCGTACCTGGTTTACATGTTTCGACCTATTATGAGTCATCCTCAGAACTGGTCGTTGTTGATCTTGGCGTCTCTTGTTTTGTTTCCTGTGAGGGTGTGTTCGTGTGGTGTAATGTGGAGTCAAAGAGTGTGTGTGTTCTGAAATTCAGTTGTGTTGAGAATTTTATTGGAGTGTGTTTTGTGTGTCTATATATTTCACATTGTTCTAATGTGTTTAGTTTCAGGCTTTTTCGTTGGATGTGTCGTATTTCCATGTCTGTGTTAATGTGTGGTTAGCATTTGTGATGTGTTCTGCATATGTGGAGGTGTTTTGTAATTTTGTTATGGATGTGTTCTTTGTAACGTGTTTGAAATGATCTGCCTGTCTGTCCTATGTAGAAGTTGTAGAAAATAAAATAATTTTGCTCGTTTTCGCTTTTTTTTCGAGATTGAAAATATGTTTGAGACCTATATGAAACATTTCATAGCGTATTTTGGGAAAGCCATTGACTTAATTCCCAATATGCTAAGTAAATTAAAAAAGCAGTGTGTATGATATTAAATGATTGAAAGAATTTTAGTTTTGTCCTTTAAGTGTGCAGACATTTGATCCGAAAAAAGTAACATTCAAAAATACATTTCTTCAGATCAAATTTCTTCATATTTGAAGGACAAATAAATGGCTGAAAGAATATTAGTTTTCATAATACAATTCTCCCTTAAATTGACTGAACATATTCGAAATTACATTACTGGCTTTCCCAAAACACGCTATGAAATGTTTCATATAAAACAATATTTATTTCGAAAAGGAAGCAAAACCGAACAAAATCGTATTAAACTTTTTTGTTTGAAATACCTAAAACAGGAACTCCTTGAAATTAATAAGGTTCACTCTGTATGACGATCTCTTCACACCGCTAGGTCGGCGGTATTTTCTGTTATACGTCTTGCAAAGTTATCGTGAAATCGACAGTCATTTCTACGGTTAGTCGTTCCACTTCAGTAATGTTTGACATCTTCGAAGATAATTCTGAAGTCACGACTAATCTCCACTTTCGAAATGTGCGAAATAATTAACAGTCAAATTTTTCCTTCCACATTTTGCATAACTCAAAACCAAAAAATATTGCTGTAATATAATAGACCTATACACCATTCTCACCCCACAAAAAAATACAATAATTTCCTCTACACTAGTAACGAAAGAGTAATTCCTGAAGTGTTCTCCAGCAATTAGAAAAAAAAACTCAATAGCTTGCACTACAGTGCGGATATACAGGTCTTTCATTTCAAAACTTCTTAGTCCATTGATATTTACTATCTTTTGCACAGATCTAAAAGCAAAACATGCTTAATTTAGTTTGGGGGTAATTTCTTTAACACAATTTTTCCAATTTAACATATTATCGATTTTTAAGCCAAAAAATTTAGTTGTTGTTGTTTCTATTAGGTACATATTATTAATTATTGCGCTTGAAATTTGCGAGGTTGAATTTGGACAGGATTTAAATTGAATTATGTTAGTTTTTTTTTACAATTTAATACTACTTTATTGACTGAGAACCAATCACATATATTGAGGAGAATTTCCTCTCCCTAGTAATTGAGGCGCTGACATGGGAAAGGTAGTAAGTGCCAAAAACAAAATTTTTCAGGGGAAGCAAAAAACAAATTGATGAACACTTTCTCACTTACATTATTACAGAAACTGCTTTAAGTGAAAGGCATACATTCATGTTTGTGTTACATATGAAATTTGAAAAGTCTGGCACAGATTTATCTGTGAAATCCTATTTTATGAAAACACAACATTGAAATCACTCCTTAGCCAAACTGAGAATTAAACTTATTTATACATTATGCACAAATTTTTCGGTAAAATGCATGATACTTTTCATAGGGAAGTCTAACATAGATAACAAGTCTCTCTTTTTGGCATCAGGGACGACTGGTCTTCTTTCAAGGCGTTGCAAGCAATGCAAGCTAGTGATTGTCGTTAACGACTGTCCTTTCTTAAAAATCCTGTGCTCTGTCCACATTTCAAGGTCATTAAATGACTCTTGTTTTTATTAGAGGAAAATCAGCTTTTGAGAGTCTAATCCAGTTGAGGGTGCTGATTTTGATAGGAGTTGTATTCAAAAACTTGTCACATTCTGCAGAAAAGTCGAAGAAATCCTCATCCTTCATCATTATTACATTATTAGGCCTTACCTCTTCTGGAACCATGCATGGTCTTGCACCTTTTTTTTCTTTTCTCTATGATGCCAAATTCCCTATCATACGGCATGTAGGAAAGTTCTGAAACCAGGAATTTCAAGTCCACTGAATCAAAATGTTTCTCGGCAATAATGTAAATCAGGACCTTAGAATCATCCGATTCTTATTCTGCCCTGCACAGTTATCAGCCCATATTTGTCTAGACACACTCTGATGTTGTAAAAGGAGTTACTACCTTCTCCGCGCCAACAGCTGTGCACATACAACTTACAACATCTAGTGACTACGTTTCCAACTTCGTTTCATTACATACGGACATACTACCTTCTCTGTGCCATTGGCATGGCCATCTACTACCTTCTCAATGAAAAACCTAAAAATTCGAATTTTTGGCAGTTACGACCTTTCCCATGTCAATGCCTCAATCAACCTCCACGGAGTAAAATTTCTTTCAGCTGAGCTGAAGACCCTCTGAATGCGACATGGACCATGCGTGATTAGCAGGCACATGGCATTATACTGCAGCACTGCCAACTGAATGGAGTGGAGCGCGGTTACACAGGAGGGTAATCAAGTATTTCATACGGTCGCTGCTGTGATATTTATTATTTTTGACCATGGGTTGCTTAATGAGAAGTATTCATCTCATCGCGTTCTACAACCCATTAAATTTACGCTACATAGTTACTTTGAAAGCAAATTTTAATTAAAATATATATATTTTATATTTTAATTTTCAAGGCATTTAGGGAAATGTAATTTCTTAATACGTTATATGACAACATTATAAACTGCGCAGTTATTTAGTATCGATGGGACTGGTTAGCAATCAATATATTACTGAATTAATTCAAGACAATAGGTAATATGACAAAGAATACAATTACAGAATATGGGAAGATGCACTAGTGAGAAGAGCCTAAGGAAATAGACATAGTACATGGGAAAAGAAGAAAGGAAAGGCTACCTCATTTAGAAGATGTAATATAGTTTATAGCTAAAAACTACAGGATAACAAACATTCCAACATATCGTTGACACTTTAAATACATGAATACTTCCCAGACATCAGCTTCCGTATTCGAATCGTTTTCAATAAGTATAATTCATATAGTATATACAATACAATACAATACAATACAATACAATACAATACAATACATACATTCCACATCTGTGGAGTAACGGCTAGCACGTCTGGCCGCGAAACCAGGTTGCCCGGGTTCGATTCCCGGTAGGGGCAAGTTACTTGGTTGAGGTTTTTTCCGGGGTTTTCCCTCAACCCAATATGAGCAAATGCTGGGTAACTTTCGGTGCTGGACTCCGGACTCATTTCACCGGCATTATCACCTTCACCTGATTTAGACGCTAAATAACCTAAGATGTTGATAATGCGTCATAAAATAACCTACTAAAAATAGATACTTGCATACAAACATAGAATATAAGAAAACAGATGGTTAAGCAGATATAAAATTCAGGTAGTCGGTCTTACTAACAATATAATACAAGGGTAAAAGAATAATAAAATTGTGCATATGGTTCACTTCAGGTAGCCTATAATATAGACATTTTATGTTTTTTACGTATACGATAAAAATTGGCTAAGATAAGATGTACTTCATTTTTATATAATGGAAACATGTAAGATAATCATCAGGAATAGTTATTATAAGCAAAGTATAACACAATATTGTAATTTTAAATGTAATTACCCAAGGCATGTATGTAGAAATTTCAAACTTATAAGTATAAGATCAAAATTAGTTAAGATGATGTGTAAATTCAACTTTCATATTATGAAGAAGGAAATTGTAGCATAATATTGCAATTACAAATGTAAATTATTCAGTATAATGCATGTAATGTTACTATGTAACGGGCATGCAGTTGATGTTCTAAATAAAAAACAAATACATTACATTACATTACATACATAACATACATACATACATACATACACACATACATACACACACACACACACACATACATACATACATACATACATACATACATACATACATACATACATACATACATACATACATACATACATACATACATACATACATACATACATACGTTACCAAAACTAGAGTGACCAATCATATTATTTTTAAGAGTATTATACGTTTTTAGAGGTATGTATGTACTCTATAATAGTGCCCCTCCAAATAATCTAAAAGTATACACTTTTACTTATTTTTATTTAATATATTTCCAAATTCAATTTTTTGAAATTTTTAAATTCCAAATACAATTAATGTAGTTAAAAGTTAAACATAATCGAATCTTAGATTTGTTTAGACGCAGAGGGATGAGTCATTCAGTTAATTCTGACATTGCTTGATGCAACAAGACCGACAATTGCAAATTATACATCGTATCACTAGCGAATGGCGGAAAATAAAGGCCTCGCGTGCCTATGACTTACTTGATCATTCCAAAATAATTAATCATATAACTTCATTAATACAGAGATGAAATTTCATATGCTTGGAAGTTATAATGGTAGCAATTATCAAAATCTCCCCCTTATTTTCATATATGTACACTTTTGTGCGTGTGCACCTGTTCCCTATACCTTCAGTATATAGGCCCTACTTTTCCCGTGAACGAATTTCTGGTCATCCTACCAAAACACGAATATTCCATTATATCCGTATTTACAGTACTAATATCCTAGTCAATACAAGAGTTCATTGTAGAATCAAATCGTACATGTTTCACACAAATCAATTAAAAATTTGAAAGACATGTTGATCCGACAAGTTAACAAGTAAATGAAGATAAATATCATACGTCCTTCAATAACTGTCTATTTTTAACCTAATGCGTAGTACAAAAAATTACATTAAGTTATACACATAACATATATACGATTAGCGCTTTCGCTATTAAGATAGCATCTTCAGGTCTGGTTAGCATATTATGAAGCTTTTTACATAAAGACTTGGATGGAATGCAACATAATGAAATGTAATAAAATACACGACGTGAGAAAAATTACAATGTTAAGATAACTGTGAAAACAAAGGGCAAAGTAAAATAATGGCTTGAAAAACAGCCAAATGGTTGTAATAACTGAAACCTCTATAAGGTCTAGATATTAAATTATAAAAACTATGCCTTGAGATAAAAGTCTGCAAAACATGTGTGCAGCTTATAAAATATAACAGAGATGGTTAAAAGAGTAAAAAGTTGCAACAGTTGCTGCCATTCTATACGTCGTGATGACTGTTGCAACTTTTTACTCTTTTAACCATCTCTGTTATATTTTATAAGCTGCACACATGTTTTGCAGACTTTTATCTCAAGGCATAGTTTTTATAATTTAATATCTAGACCTTATAGAGGTTTCAATTATTACAACCATTTGCCTGTTTTTCAAGTCATTATTTTACTTTGCCCTTTGTTTTCACAGTTATCTTAACATTGTAATTTTTCTCACGTCGTGTATTTTATTACATTTCATTATGTTGCATTCCATCCAAGTCTTTATGTAAAAAGCTTCATAATATGCTAACCAGACCTGAATATGCTATCTTAATAGCGAAAGCGCTAATCGTATATATGTTTTTATGTGTATAACCTAATGTAATTTTTTGTACTACGCATTAGGTTAAAAATAGACAGTTATTGAAGGACCTATTATATTTATCTTCATTTACAATTCAATTATGTTATATCTACAGACCCACTAAAATTAATAAATCGTAAATATTTTAGAACTACCCTACATTAAATGTTCTACTCACAAATTCACCAGTTTCCTCAGTAGGTCAGTCTTCATACCAGGAAAACGAAATACACCTACGTACATAATATATGTTTCTTCTTAATAATTTCCTTACATACACAGATAAACAAGATATTTTGTTGTGCATAAAAACTTAAATATTTACACAGTGCACAGAATTAATGTTCCGAACACAATTAATTTAAATACAATACGAAAAATAAGCGGAAATTCTACAATTTTTACATCCTTATCGCGATATTAAACAATAAAACACGTCTTCCACGTTCGACGCTCCGTATTCAAATTGTCACAGCCGCTGGCATGACCCTCTAGAAACCGACCAATCATGACCAAGAGTTTTTACAGTTCGTTCAGGTTTCCAGCCAGAGTTACGAGATAGGGCAGTGCATGTGAACCTGACGGAACAACTGGATAAACACAAACACACGTTGTTTACAAAATCGCTTCTTATAACGCTATGTAAATTTCTGCTTTAAATCTACACTAAAGGAATCAAAATATGGAATAATACAAAATTAATCTTTTATAATCCTGTGACCGTTACGTTAATTCTGTGGTCACGTTGATACTTATGAAAGGTTCTTTATCTCTTTCAGTACACCGGAGAATTTTTAACTGTAAATTTTTACTTAGAAAATAATGCACTACACATGTTTCTAGTCTTCACATTTTCAGTTTATATCATTGACGTTTTTTATGGTCTCAGATGTATAAAATCTGTAGGTCTATAATAATATTGTAAAAGTATTTTCCTAAAATTTCGTACATAGTATTTCCTTTATTCATTATACGGAAAATAAAAACAATTACGCGTTAATACAGGAGAAATGTTTGAACACTTTTATGAAAATACAAGTCTTCGATATTCCTGCTTTGCGAAATGTAGTTTTCAGCATTTCGTCTGTCTCCACAAAGATACACTTGATACACAATCATTTTGCAGAGAATTAACGGGTATGTATTAAAATAGCTATTTATTAGCTGTCTTCATTAGAAGAGTGAACAAGTTTTATCTATAGACGAATGTCTCCTATACAGTACTTAAAGCAAATACCTTATTATAATAATACCGGACAGCTAGCAGTTCTGCACGCGAACGACGCTGGTGCTGCTACCTAGGCGGCCGGTGTGGCGATACTCGCGAAACAAGCTGTAATCAACTGCAATGTATGTTGTTGCTGGGCTAGTTAACAGTTTTATTAATTAGTGCTGTGTTACAATATCAGGGTCTATAATTATGTGCTATTTATAATTGCTACAAAATTACAGCATTACAAACTGCTCCAAATCGTACTTTCGATTTCCGAGGGATCATAAAACATTAGTCAACGACATTCTTTAGTAGGCCTAATGCCTTCGTCTTTGTGTTCATATAAAAATACAAAATAGCTTTTTTTATTTAGACCTAATAAATGCATAGAAGTTAAAATGTATTGCAAATGTTAAGGTTTTATCAAATTGTTTTATTGTTGTCACATCCCTTTACCAATTATTAAAAGCATCAGATTACTATCAATTTTATATTTGCAGTTGTCAGCAATGCGTATATAAAGCATTATTGTATATTCATTCTTAATGTCAGAATTGATTTTGTCTCACTAAACCAAAGAAAAAATATCTAACAATTAATTATGGAAAGTAATATGAAGTATGCAATATTTCTCATAATATGCAGCTTTGATATAAGATAATAATTTTACATTAAATATTATTCAACATTTCTGAAGTGTTTCATAATTATATTATTCCACATTAGTAACTCACGTTTTAAACAATAGTCTGAATCCCGCTATGTTAATATTTGTATTTGTGGACGTAATTCCACGCAGCTCCGCTAGATGTCAGGTCCGCGATATTTCGAACTCACGTGAATGCTGCTAGTATACAGCTGTCCGGTATTACTATAGGAAGGTACTTGCTTAAAGTGGAGGAAAATGCAACTGGACACGATCTGATTATGCACTGAAAAGATTAATAAAGAAATTAAATCATCAGAAGAAAAATAATATCGATAGTAACAAATGTGGTTCTTGCAATTATTGTAGAAGGGAAGAGTTTAGTTGGTGCCCTTAAAAATTTATTACAGATCACGGAACTACGTGACTGTGTAAAATATTTACATTTTAATATTCACTAAGAAGTATAATGAAGACCTCCCTGGTATAAGAGTGTAACCAAAAATAGTATATTAACATACAAGGTTGGGAAGTGCTTTTTACAAAATTGAGGAAAAGTTTTAAAAACGAGCAGACCGAGTGTTTTAATTTCCGAGAAGGTTGCAGTCTGTCCAAAGTAGAAACTTCACCATGAACTTCAATGTGAAGGAATAAAATTTATTCTTTTGCTTACTTACTTACTTACTTACAAATGGCTTTTAAGGAACCCGAAGGTTCATTGCCGCCCTCACATAAGCCCGCCAGCGGTCCCTATCCTGTGCAAGATTAATCCAGTCTCTATCATCATACCCCACCTCCCTCAAATCCATTTTAATATTATCCTCCCATCTACGTCTCGGCCTCCCTAAAGGTCTTTTTCCCTCCGGTCTCCCAACTAACACTCTATATGCATTTCTGGATTCGCCCATACGTGCTACATGCCCTGCCCATCTCAAACGTCTGGATTTAATGTTCCTAATTATGTCAGGTGAAGAATACAATGCGTGCAGTTCTGTGTTGTGTAACTTTCTCCATTCTCCTGTAACTTCATCCCGCTTAGCCCCAAATATTTTCCTTAGCACCTTATTCTCAAACACCCTGAACCTATGTTCCTCTCTCAGAGTGAGAGTCCAAGTTTCACAACCATACAGAACAACCGGTAATATAACTGTTTTATAAATTCTAACTTTCAGATTTTTGGACAGCAGACTGGATGATAAAAGCTTCTCAACCGAATAATAACACGCATTTCCCACATTTATTCTGCGTTTAATTTCCTCCCAAGTGTCATTTATATTTGTTACTGTTGCTCCAAGATATTTGAATTTTTCCACCTCTTCGAAGGATAAATCTCCAATTTTTATATTTCCATTTCGTACAATATTCTGGTCACGAGACATAATCATATACTTTGTCTTTTCGCGATTTACTTCCAAACCGATCGCTCTACTTGCTTCAAGTAAAATTTCCGTGTTTTCCCTAATCGTTTGTGTATTTTCTCCTAACATATTCACGTCATCCGCATAGACAAGAAGCTGATGTAACCCGTTCAATTCCAAACCCTGCCTGTCATCCTGAACTTTCCTAATGGCATATTCTAGAGCAAAGTTAAAAAGTAAAGGCGATAGTGCATCTCCCTGCTTTAGCCCGCAGTGAATTGGAAAAGCATCAGATAGAAACTGACCTATACGGACTCTGCTGTATGTTTCACTGAGACACATTTTAATTAATCGAACTAGTTTCTTGGGAATACCAAATTCAATAAGAATATCATATAATACTTCCCTCTTAACCGAGTCATAAGCCTTTTTGAAATCTATGAATAACTGATGTACTGTACCCTTATACTCCCATTTTTTCTCCATTATCTGTCGAATACAAAAAATCTGATCAATAGTCGATCTATTACGCCGAAAACCACACTGATGATCCCCAATAATTTCATCTACGTACGGAGTTAATCTTCTCAAAAGAATATTGGACAAAATTTTGTACGACGTCAACAAAAGTGATATTCCTCGAAAGTTACCACAGTCGGTTTTGTCCCCCTTTTTAAAAATAGGTGCAATTATGGACTCCTTCCATTGTTCTGGTACAATTTCCTTTTCCCAAATAGCAAGTACAAGTTTACAAATTTCGCTATATAATGCACTCCCACCCTCTTGTATTAATTCTGCTGGAATTTGATCGATACCTGGAGACTTGTACTTTTTCAGATTTTCTATCGCAATTTCGACTTCTGAAAGCGTGGGTTCGGGTATAAATGGCTCAGCAGTTTGTATTTCAATTTCGTCCCGATCATTTCTATTTGGCCTATGTACATTTAGTAGTTGCGCAAAATAGTTTTTCCATCTGTTTAGGATTGATGGAGAGTCTGCAAACAAGTCACCATTCTCATCCTTGATCACGTTTACCCTTGGCTGATATCCGTTCTTAAATTCCTTTATACCCTTATATAAATCTCGAATGTTTTTATTCTTACTATTTGTTTCTACCTCATTCAGTTTTTCCTTCAAGTAACCTCTCTTTTTAATCCTAAGTGTACGACTTGCTTCCCGTCTTTCATTGAAATAATTATCTCTCTTCTCCTCAACTGGATCCTGTAAGAATTTCAATTTTGCCTGTTTCCTTCTTTCTACTACCATGCAACAATCTTCATCAAATCACGGTTTCTTTTTCTTAGTTTCATAATAACCTATGCTCTGTTCAGCTGCAATTTTGATATTATCTCGGGATATTTTCCCACACGCTATTAACATCTAACTCTTTGTCAACATCGTCGGAACTTGCTAATACGGCAAACCTATTTGAAATTTCGACCTGATAATGTTGCTTAGTTTCCTCGTCCTTTAATTTCAAAATATTGAATTTAGTAATATTAACTTGTTGCTCTACTCGCTTGGCTACTGATAATCTTTCTCTTAATTCGCCAATCACCAAATAATGGTCAGAAGTACAGTCTGCACCCCTGAAAGTTCGAATATCTACTATACTAGTATGTCTCCGTTTATCTATCAAGATGTGATCTATTTGGTTGTGTGTCAATCCATCTGGAGAAGTCCAAGTATATTTATGTATATCCTTATGGGGGAATGTTGTACTTTTGACAATTAAATTTTTCGATGTGGCAAAGTTGACTAATCTAACTCCATTGTCACTACTAATTGCGTGTAGGCTCTCTTTTCCAATAGTTGGTCTAAAAATATCCTCCCGTCCTACTTTAGCATTGAAATCCCCCAATAAAATTTTCATGTGATATCTAGGGAACTGATCAAAAGTATGTTCCAATTCCTCATAGAAGCTATTCTTTATATGGTCGTCTTTCTCTTCTGTAGGGGCGTGAGCATTTATAACTATGATGTCGCACCATCTACCCTTAAGTACTAAATATGATAACCTGTCACTGATAAATTCGACCTTTTTTACTGCTGATTTTATTCTTTTATGAACAAAGAATCCTGTTCCTAATTGGTGATTATTGTTTCCTTCCCCATAATAAAACAAGTAATCTCCTATTTGTGATATGCCACTCCCATCTAACCTAACCTCTTGTACTCCTACGAAGTCTATTCTATATCTAGCTAGTTATTTTGCTACTAATGTTACCCCTCCTGTTCTATAAAGACTAGTTACGTTCCAAGTGCCAAATCTCAAATCCTTATTCCTTTGCTGTGGTCGTGCCAGAGAATCAGTCCTATTCCGAGGCTTATTATAGGGATACGTAACAAGCTGTTTTTTACGGTGATGGGTTGTTAGCCCTTCGCCCAACCCCCAAGCTGGAGGACCACCCCTTATCGGCTGTCCACGACTGCTTATTCAATATATTCGCAGCTAGTTACAGTAAATTACTGTAACAGTAAAGTATAGTATAGTAGCCTAAAGTGTATAGTGCATAGTATATAATATAGGCCTACTGTTGTGTGTGGTATAGTATAGCATACAGTATAGTATAGTATAGTATAATATAGTATAGTCTAGTATAATATAGTAATAATAATAGTAATAATCATAGTCATATTCATAGTCATAGTGATAGTTATAGTTATGGTTACAGTTACAGGTATAGTCACAGTAATGAGTATAGTAATAGTATAGTATAGTATCCGAAAGTGTATAGTATATAGTATAGGCCTAATGTACTGTGTGGTATAGTATAGCATACACTATAGTATAGTGTAATATTGTATAGTCTAGTATGGTATAGTAATAATAATATTAAAAATCATAGTCATAGTCATAGTTCGTATTGCCTGTTGCCTATTTATATTTGAGATCTATATTGGTTTTTAGATACTGATGTAAAAATTTACTAATCTTATAAGCTGGTGCATTCATGCAGTTTGTGACGGGTGGCTTGGATAAATAAATAAATTTGCTTTTTGGGTTTTTGGTAGTGTTTTTAGTTTAGAAATAGTGGGGTCCTTGAATTTTTGGGGATCAAGTTTTGAACTGATTTTAATGTTTCTCTTATTTCGTTTTGAAATGTATCGGTAGGGTCACACCTTATTTCAGTAATATTACTCTGTTCTATAAATTCAATCGTTTTATTAATATATTATTCTCTCTCCATTATGACAACTGCGTCTTTTATCTGCTTCGATGTGGATTAAATTGTGTAATGTTCTTTAATGTATTCATTTCTTTAATTTGTTTTTCAGCTTCTTCAAAGTCATTATCAGTTTTGGGTTTTGTTACATATTCATTGCAAACACATGAATGTACAAATTACAATTTCCAATATGCATATTTATGTACAAATCAAATTGAATTAAGTAACCATATCCTACTATGCAAAAAACACATATTCATGGATAACTTTTAATCAAATGCGTATACTAATATTGTATTGGCATATTAAGACTCGTTTGGAAAGAAGACAAACATTGTGTTTAAATGTATTACGTACATGAGTGAAAATTGTTGTCCACTACTATTTGATTATGTAAAATTGTTAAATAAGCATATTTTACAAAAAATGAGTTAAGATTAAATTAAAATTGAATCGACATATCACACTCTTTTTATTAAAGTACGATGTGTCTATTGCATGTAGACGAAAAACTATCTTGTTATTATATATTACGAATCAATTCAATAAATCACAGATTATGTACTTAAATGTGTTAGGTAACTCGGAGTATAAAAAAATACAGTGTAAATTTATAATTGCATAATTTGCATTAAAGATAAGTCATATGGTTGAACAGCATTCTCTTTGAACTTTTTAACTTGAAATTTTTATAAATGCACTAATGGGATAAAGTAATAAAATATAAGAACTCATAATTTCTCACTTGGTTTCTATAAAGGTTAACATAACTCATCTTTGCAAATAATTTTGTTGGTCTAATTAAGGTATCACTTGTAAATATCCAGTATTGTTAAGAAAAATATACATAATTGGGATTAACATGCTCGCTTCTAAATATCATTTTCAAGGGGTTGACTTCTTTCAGGGTTTTTTTAGCCTACGTTAATTATAAACAACTCATTTACGAAGCCAGCTGCTTGGAAGTCAAAAAGTAGAAAGCAATGGCAAGGGAAGTTTTATGAAAAATATTCCCTCAAGTTTCTATAAAAGTACCTCTTAAATTGATTCTTAAGATGTATTCCTTTAAACATTTTGAAAACGAATATCAAAATTTTGCTACAGGCGTTTTAAAGAATGTGTTTTTAGGAATAAAACGACAAAGAGGTTTTGAATTTACCTTAAAAATGGCCGATAGATATTCACTGTGGTTAATTACATGCCCCCCCCCCCAAGATTTCTGCTCCAATTTTATTTTTAATAATCTCGAATTTAAGGTGTCGCAGCAATGATATTTGTACATACAAACAAGTGAAAAATGGTCATCAAATGGGAAGAAATTCAAATTATACAGCCATCTCCCCTTAAAAGTAAGATTTAAATTATCGGAAGTAGTCTATGCAGGACACTGACAGCTTGTGTATGGGTGGGAGAGGGTACATATCAGTTTATGTGGAGATTATAAAGAAATCTCGTTCCATAAGTGAGTTAAGGTATTAAATATTTGAGTCATTCCATGTCAAATTGAACACCTACGAAACATGACAACTTAATATTTGCTCCAATTTTTTTTTTATATATTCTACTGATGAAATTAAATAGCCCATGTGTAATTTTTTCGTACTGACAGAATTATTTAGTCATTTATTAAATGTTACTTTTTCCGTAAATTAGGATGCAACGTATTATGAAAATGGTTATACTGAAGATTCTATAAATCGTAGAAATATCGTATTTACTGTATATCATTTCTCAAAATACATATATTAACAATTTTTTAAAGTTAGTCCTACGGTAAAATTCAACAACATTTTAATATCACCACTCACATGATATGAATTTCTAAACAATTAGGAGCAGAATAGGGGTTTTTGGTTACTCCTAATCCTAAATCGGGAAAAAGTTTGGGAAGATTTGTAGTAGAGAAGGTTGTTCAACTTTATAATTCTGATGACGTGAGGAGGGTTATGGCTGGCAAAAAGAATTGTGCTTCAGTTAAAGAATATGGAAAGAGAGTTCACAAAGAGAAAAGATTAATACTGTGTGATCTCAAGAAAGCTTACCAGTGTTTCAAAGAGCAATATCCGTATATCAAAATAGGATTTTCAAAAATTTTCAAACTCAGACCAAAGGAATGTGTACTCCCTGGAACAAGTGGCACGCACTCAGTTTGTGTCTATGTTCACCATGAAAATGTTAAATTAATGGTTGATGGAATTAAGAATATCATTTATAATATTTCTTTTAAATTTTTACCATTAGCGAATACAAATAACTTAGCTATATTTTCTACTCAAGGTACCAACAAGCAAAAGTGGTACGAGGTATCTTACAACTTCATTCTTTTGTTCCACTGACACAATCTCAGGCCATAATAAAGAACTATTCACTTCAAAGTGAGAGTAAAGTGGTGGACATTAAATAGAATTGGTTGTAGGTGATTAGTTTTAATAGTGCTGTGTGTGTAAACTGTAGTTATCATTCTTACAAGTGTATATTTTACAAAAACAATATTTAAATACAGTACTATATTACATAAATTACGCGAAATAGTGATATTCTGACCGTAGAACAGTGTAAAGTGGTCACACGACTCTCATCCAGAGCTGCACCTGCACATCATCTTGCAACAGTACTTATGCAGCCCGCGCACTCAAGACGCGCAGCTTGGTGTATCATTTAATTATTCTTCAACGGTTGAGAGTAGCGTTCTGATTTTTTTGAGGGTGGTTAAAATAATTTCAAGGTATTTAAGAATTTTTTTCTGTAATTTTAAAGTATGTCGCTGCCATTAAAACATATTTTTATACATTGAAATGTTTTTTAAAACAAAGTTAACAAACTTGCATTTTTATATTATTATGCGAAGAATAAAGTGTGTACCGTCACCTTCTGATTGAGACAAAGAGCAAATCTCTGTGATGATTATTAGTGGAGATAATCACGTTTAACAACAATGATGCGCTACCTATTTCGGAATCTTTGATAACACATATCTACTACAATAATCGATACAGACAACAATAATAAAACACGTATTTACTTTTTCAATCCAAAGAATGTGTAAAATTTGTTTTATCGAAATCGGAGACATGAAAGTCAATTCCAAGCTAAATTTGTGCGATTTGACTTGGAATGATTCATATGCAGAACACATCACAAATGCTAACCACACCCACAGAGACATCATCACAGACACGGAAATACTACACATCCAAAATAAAAGCCAGAAACTAAACACATTAGAACAATATGAAATATACAGACACACAAAAACACATCCCAACGAAATTCTCAACACACAACTCAACTTCAAAACACACACACTCTTTGACTCTACACTATACCACAGGAACACACCCTAACAGGAACAGAACAAGTGGCGCCAAGACCAACAACGACCAGTTCTGAAGATGACCCATAAATAGGTCGAAACATGTAAACGAGGTACTTTGAAATTTAACACTATTCACTTTTCTTAATTCATACACTGTAAATGTCAGAAAACCCCAATTCCAGCAGTGTTTATTTCAAATTGTAGCATAAGATAATGTAAAAATTTAGGTTTTGAAGTATTTAATTCATAAAGAATGTAATTTTACAAAATATTAATAGATAAATGTATAATATTTAAAGTCAGTAAGACAGATGATAAGTTTTTTCTCTCTACTGTAAAATTTGGTTTATTGGAATTGCGGAGTTTCTGATTTCCCTGTCTCAATTTTTTGTGCGGATTTTAATGCATTTAGGAGTATACATATTATTTAAAGTGATAGTACCGATACCTTTGACAAAGTTTAATCATTACATATACACACTTTGGACAATCAAGTACAATTTCCTATAGTTTACAACTCTATTGTATGGGTTTTGCTCTTTTTGGCCTTGTTCATACATTTCTCATTTGTTAATAATGTACTACTTCCTTAAATATCTATAGGTTTTTCTCTTCCCTAAATGAGGTACTGAAAGAGTTTGTTTTAGTATTAGTATTTAGTATTAGTATTTATTTATTTAACCTAGTAGAGATAAGGCCGTCAGGCCTTCTCTGCCCCTCTACCAGGAGATTCCAACTACAATATCAACAATAAAATTACAATTAGTATTAGATTTACAATTACAATTACAAATAACATTACAATTAGTATTAAATTTACAATTAGAATAAAATCAAAGTACGAAAAGATTACCTGAATAATTAAAGCTAGATAATTTATCATAGAGAAACAACGAATATTTTATATTTACTGAATTACAAATTAAATCTAGAATAACAAAATTTTATAGTGATGAAATTACTGAATATTGAAATATTTTGTGATAGATTAAAGAAACTATTTACAAGTAATCAATTACTGACCAAGTGCCTAGTAAGTTTTCGTTTGAATTCAATTTTATTTCGACAGTCCCTGATGCTAGCAGGTAGCGAATTCCAGAGTCTTGGCAGGGATATTGTGAAAGAAGATGAGTATGAGGAGGTGCGATGGGATGATATTTTTAGTATTTTTTCATGACGAGAGCGTGTGTTCAGATTATGGTGGGAAGAAAGGTAAGTGAAGCGAGACGACAGGTACGAAGGAATAGAAGAGTGCAAGATTTCGAAGAGAAAGAGAAGTGAATGTAAATTTCTTTTCTTATCTAGTTTAAGCCAACCTATTGCTTCCAGGGATGGGGTAATATGATCATATTTACGAACATTGCTTACAAAACGTACACACAAATTATGAGCACGTTGAAGTTTCATTTTGTTGTCGCTGGAGAGGTCAGTCAGTAAAATGTCCGCATAGTCGAAATAGGGAAATGCAAGTGTCTGCACAAGGGACTTTTTTAAGCAAGAGGGGAGATGAACATTTATCCTTTTTAGCACATGGATAATAGAATATACTTTTCTGCAGGTTTCTGTGATTTGCATGTCCCAGTTGAGATTATTATCCATGTGAATGCCAAGATTTTTTACTGAAGAACTGAAAGGGATATGCACTGTACTTACTTTAACAGGGGAAATGTCGAGGTGTTTTACAGCGTCGGTTTGCCGTTTGTGTCCTAATATAATTGCTTGTGTCTTTCCAGGATTGATTTTAAGACGGAGTTTCTTTGTCCATGTCACAATCGAGTCATTGTCTTCGTTCAATTTATCTATAGCGTCATTTACTCGGTCTAAGCGGGAAGAGATGTAGCATTGAAGGTCGTCAGCATACAAGTGATAGTTACAATGCCTTACAAGAGATGTAATATCATTGACATATATTGTGAACAACAATGGTCCGAGTACCGACCCCTGTGGTATACCTGATGTTATGTCAAGCCAGGAGGAGCTTCGATTCCCGGATACAACACATTGTTGTCTTTCCCGTAAGTAGGATTCGAACCAACTCACAGCAGTCTCTGACAAATACATATTTCTCAATTTATGGGTGAGCAGGTCAAAATTTACAGAGTTGAAAGCTTTGCTAAGGTCAAGAAGTGTTAGTATTGTTACTTCATTAGAGTCGATTGCTTCACGAATGTCTTCGGTCACTTTAAGTAGAGCAGTGCTTGTGTTGTGTCCAGCTCTGAAACCTGACTGATACTCGTCGAATAGTTTGTGTTCGTTCATGTAGGTAGTAATTTGTCTGTGTACGATTCTTTCCAGTGCTTTTGAAATGGCTGGCAGGATACTGATTGGTCTATAGTCGTTCGGGTCGGTGGGAACTTTGACTTTTGGAAGAGGAAGAACGAAAGCTTGCTTCCATATTTTAGGGAAAGTTGAAGTGATTAAGGAACTATTGAATATATGTGCAATCGTAGGTATTACTATCTCTTGTATTTTCTGTATAAGTATTATGCTAATGTTGTCCGGCCCTTGGGCTTTTGTCTTGATGCGTCGGATGGCTTTCATTACGTCAATGGAAGTGACGTCGGTAAAATAGAATTTGTCTCGAGTTGGGGGAACTGAGTCAAGCAAAACTGTGTCTTGTTTCGTTGTGTCGTTCAAGCTCGGGTCCTTTACAAAGTGTTCGTTCAAGCGGTCAAGTGGGATGGGAATGTCTGCTTGTTCACTAGCCCTTCCAAGTCCAATAACCTTCAGATTTTTCCATAATTCGGAAGGGGTTGTGTTGGGTTCTATAAGTTTGTAGGAGTATTTCAGTTTAGCGTTTCTTATTAGTTGAATCGTTCTATTTCTTAGGTGTTTATAGGAGTTAAAATATTCGTCGTTTTTGTTGCGGGTGTATTTTCTATAAGCTAAGTCGCGTTCGGACATCAGGCTACGTATTTCAGTCGTCATCCAAGGGGCTGGGTTTCTTCTGGTACGTTTGGTCTTTAATGGTGCGTGTTTGTCATAAAGTTGAAGTATTAACGTATTGAATAAGTCTACTTTCTCGTCTACAGTTCGTAATGTCCAGATCATGTGCCATGGAAGTTGTGCAGCGTCTTCTTTCAGTGCAATGTTATCTATTCTTTTAATTTCCCTGTAAGTAATTACTCTGGGAGTCGATTTAGGACACTGCAGATTAAATGATAGATAAATGATATCATGCCCTGATAGTCCTGGTGCAGGCAACTGTCCATGCGTCAGTATTTTGTCAATATTGTTAGTAATTATCAAGTCCAGTAATGTGTCTGTACCTTCCGTATGATGTGTGGGAGCTAGGGGTAGGATTACCATATCAAGGCACTGAAAGAATGATTGAAGTCTTTTAGTCGTACTAGAATGTGAGTCAAGTAAGTTTGAATTGAAGTCACCCATGATTATAACGTTCTCATATTGCGGCGTTGCGTTTAGTAAGGCGGTTTCGAAATCATCTACGTCATATATATGTGGGGGTTTATATACGACACACACTAGACATTTTGTGAATAAGGTGCAAATTTCAATGAACATGAACTCGGGTTTGGCAGAGTACTGGCTTGGAGAATGATGAATAATTTTAGGTCGCAAATCGGATCTAATATAACCAGCCACCCCTCCGCCTCTCTTGCCCTCTCTGTCATTACGGCAAAGCGTATAGCCAGGAAGGTTTACGAGAGTGGAAGGAAGATTAGGATGTAACCAAGGTTTTAGGTATCTAAGACACATTTTTTTATTACCCACAAATCCGCGGTCTAGTCATAACATGTCTTTCCATTCAAAAGTCTTTATTACATTAAAACAACATGGCTAACAAAATGTGTCTTACATTGGTCCCACTTTCTATCTAAATATTTCTATATCTTGCTGGGACTGTTTCAGATCTGTGGCTTAAGAAAGTAGACAGTTACCGCAACTGGTTTCTGCAACACGAGAACTTCAAGTCTGATGAGAGCAAAAGGCAAGGAGGTCCCTTAAACTCTGACGATGTCTTCGGCTTTGAGGGCTCCTTCAAGAAGCTCAATGTTGACTGAAATGAAGTTAAATGTTGTAAAGTAAATGAATTAACTCTATCTGCAAATGATAACACAAATATATTTTGTTTATTATATTAGACTATGTAATAATTACATTAAAGCCTTATGGTCACATCTTCCTTTCGACCATGTATTCGTGTCAACTGACTGGTTGGAGTCACGCTGATGTTCTGTACCAAAAGTAAGTTCTTTACTTCGTTTAAAATTGTTCCAAAACTTAATACAGTAAAATGGTAAAAGATGAGTTCAGATGGAAGTGTCTAGGGTAACCAAGGGTAAATGGGGTCAAAAAGTAACAAATCCTTAATTTGATTGTTAGTTTCATAATATATTAC
Organism: Periplaneta americana; assembly: GCF_040183065.1. Lineage (NCBI taxonomy): Eukaryota > Metazoa > Arthropoda > Insecta > Blattodea > Blattidae > Periplaneta > Periplaneta americana. Next base: position 2,717,630 of record NC_091125.1, read on the forward strand.
ACTCATAACATATCATTGGTTACAGTCACATGTAAGTACTACTTCCCCAAAAAAGTTTCTTTTTCACTCTAAGCTAACTGTCTGTACATGAACAAATATTTCACTGCAGTGACCCTTTTTACCCTTCTGTATAAGGATAAATGGGGTCAGTGTTTAGGGCAAATTGGGTCACAATTTTTCCCTCTATATACCTGCACGGAACGTTAAAATCAATATTGAATTGATTTAATTTAACACTTTACACCTTCCACAAACAAACACTGTTTTCTTTTCTGCACCAACGAACTGTGTTGCAGTGTAGTCCAAAACCACATGCGTACAGTTTCAAAATTCTAGACACAAGTTCATTTTCTTGTTCTGGAGTAAACGTAGTTTGACGGCCTTTACTTTTCAAGCAGTTGACGTCGTTGCAGACATGAATGAGGAATTCCTAACAACTCAGCAGCATGACGTTGGCTTCTTCCCTCGCGAAATGCTTTAATAGCCTTCTGCATGTCGTTCTCAGTCCACGAATTTGACGTTTTCCTCTTACATTTAACCATCCGTCACAAAGAATTGAAAATAAATACTTAATTTGAGCGGATTGATTTGAAATAAGTTGACCCTATTTGTCCAATATTACTGACCCTATTTAACCCAAATTTAGAACTTATTTGCGCTAGAGGTTGGTAGCACTGAATACTGCTTCGACGAATGAATTAATAGCCATAATCTCTTCTAGTAAGCTTAAACTAAATAGTGAAAGTTAATCGCACAAATTCTCTGCAATGGTTGTTGTAGAATAATAAAGTAGCCGAATAGCATTATTTGAAATGTATAAAATACTCTTAACTCCCCTTTATGTTCTCTCTATTCTTTTACTGTGAACACAAAGGATACACACACCAGCTAGCATCAATGACACTCAACGTGTACAGGAAGTTCTCTTCCTGACCAGTATATGGCAGCACTTGCTTGAACTGGCTTACGCTTGAATATGGAGACAGGGTTTTGAAACTGACCCGATTTAGACCGAGTTACCCTAAACAATAGAGAACGAGATCTGATCGGCACTAATAACTATAATGCACGGAGCCGCACTATTTTACATTGCTAGTTTACCTGTAAGTTTTATTAATGTTTATGCAAGTGCAGGCAAACTCAACCGCGCATAATATGGAACGTATAGTGTTATACTTGGACTGCGAGATTTGTCTACAGCGTGCAGGAAAGGTTAGCATAGACGGACTGTTCACCGACTTATCGCAATTGCGTCTTATTTATGGATTGTTCGTGAATTTATTTAATGGCATATTCGCAAATGCAAATTAGTAGCTTTTCATTACAGTTGTCCAAAAACCGTTGTTTGTACATAGTTATGTCAAATTTAATAAAATGTAGAATAGTATTAAACGAGAATGTGAGCATGGGACAGAATGCTGTAACTGTAATTGATACTGATTTATATAATTTAATATATCAAGTATGTTTACATGTATGATGCAAGATGTATAAATAAGCAAATAACTTGCTGACAAGCATGTAGCAGGAATTCAGACTGACCTACTGTACTCACTGAGAAATACCGATTCAGCTATTGCAGTGTGCTGGCTATATGTCAACAACTGCTAACCTGGATGCGGTGTGATGACATGGAATAATTAGTTAACATGCATAAGTGAACCTATAACTAAACATAAATATGAATGTCATAGAATAAATTTAGATGTTTAAAGTAAAAAAAAAGAAAAAAAGAAGAAGAAAAATTAATTTAAAAATGTTCATGGTAGAAAATTGTGAAAAGGAGCAGATAAATAAGTTTTAAAGTTTTAATAATTATCACGATTGATTTAAACATGCACTAAAACTAGACGTAAGTGCAAGTTTAAACAGTTAATTACTGAGATTTGCGATAAATTAATTAGTTTAGGAAATTGTATATTTATTACCTATGCATAACTGCTTTTCTATATATAGATATTTTTTTTTTAATTATTAAGTTTGTACTTTTGTGAACTATTATCAATAAATCTATCTATCACATAGTTATGTCTATGCAGATCTGTAGAACCTTCAGTGAAAAAGTATAATGTAGCTGGTGCAGTATTTTGCCACCCTACTCCACATCAGCAATCAATAACGGATTATGCTTTGTGCAGATAGACTTCACTGTAGCAGTGCAGAACAACAGTGCAGGCAGATGTGCCAGTAGTGTAATAATTGCTTCTTTTTTATTGCGAGTAATCATAGCTGGGAGCATCGTATTTAATACGAAAGTGAAATCCATTACAGGCCAAATCGGCCCAAAGTTTGGGGGAGGTTAAGGCTCCCACCTAACAATCTACATTAATGGAAGTAGGGATGTCAGTCCTACGTTCCCGCCATTTTTACCCCCAAGGATTGCCCCTGGTACTCATTTCTGTTAGAGAATGGTGAAGTTGAGAGCCATAGTGGCCGAAAGGATTAGGTAATTTGAAAAAATGCGTGACCCCATCGGGAACCTAACCCGAATTTGTAGAATTACGCTTTTATTTTTATGCAGTAAGCAATATTTTTTAAATGTGCAAAAAATTGAAAATATGGTTTATTTAATGACGCTCGCAAATGCCAAGGTTATATCAACGTCGCCGGTGTGCCAGAATTTTATCCCGCAGGAATTCTTTTACATACCAGTAAATCTATTGACATGAGCCTGTCGCACTTAAGCACACTTATATGTCATCGGCCTGGGCCGGGATCGAACCCGCAACCTCGACGACAAAAGGCCGGCGCTATACCGACTACGCTTCTCAGGCCGACTTAAATGTGGAATTCAATGTTTAAATCGATAATTTAAAACAATTCTTCAATGTTCTTTAATATGATTAATAAGAGTCGTTAGTAAATATTAAAAAAGGAAATGTTATGTGAAATTTGGAGAATAAAAAAAGAACATGGCTGGGATATTTTCGAAGAACATTTTTTTTTTATTTGGTACTACAAAATTAAAATTCTGACTCCTATTATTGAAAGGATTAGAGGAAACTTGTTTTAGGATGAAAGTTGCCAAAACGAAATATTTTGTGCTTGCTCCTAATTTATATATTAATTATATTACCGTCGCAATTAATACCGATTAACAGTATAGAAAGAATAACTATTTATGATAATAATATAAAACAAGGCTTTAATGTCAGAGTACAAACTGACAGTAATGTTAATAATGCGTTGTCCGACATAATAAAGAGTAATGAAATGAATAAAAATAAAACAAAATTGTGGCGTCTCCTGCAATAAGAACTTCAGACACAAGATGTCGTTTCTCCGTTTTCAGCAAGCAGGATAAACAGTAAGTAATGTCATTTAATTTCAGGAGGTTATTCTTTGAGATATTTCAAATCGAGGTGTTCAATACAATTTTATCTGTTCTTGCGTTCCTTTTGACGAAAATTATTTCATATGAAATATTTCATAGCGAATTTTGGGAAACCATTGACTTAATTTCCAATATGCTCCGTCATTTTAAGAGAGCAGTGTATTGTGATAATAAATGGCTGAATTAATTTTAGTTTTGTCCTTTGACTATGCACAAATTTGATCCGTACAAATGTAACATTCTAAAATTCCATTTCATAAATGAGCACTTGTAGGCCTACTGTTTGCAAAGTACCAATACTTAGCATTTCGTACTCTGAAATGCTGTTGCATATATTAAAATATTATATGACTTGTATCAAAATGTTCAATATTGATTGTTTAGTCAAAATATGCAGAAAACCAACCACCACCACACACATACACAACACATCTAATCACTCCACACAACACAAACATGCTGCATTCAGGACAATGGTACACAGACTACTCAACATACCCATGAACCAACAACACTACAATGAAGAAGTGAACACAATCAAATACATAGCACAAGAAAATGGTTACAACCCAAACACAATAGACAACAACATAAGGAAGACAAAACAAAAACTCAACAAACACAAAAACACACAAAACACAACACAAACACAAGAACACAAGAAATACATCACACTAACATACGAAAACAAAAACACACACAAGATCGCATCCTCATTCAGAAAACAGAAATACAACATAGCATACAGAACAGAAAACACACTACAAAGACATCTCAACACACAAACAACACAAACAAATAAATACAACCACACAGGAGTATACAAACTCATATGCAGTAGTTGCGACAGTTTCTACATTGGACAGACAGGCAGATCATTCCAAACTCGATACAAAGAACACATTAAAGCAATAACCAGAGGACACAATACATCGACATATACCGAACACATAACTAATGCTAACCACACATACAATAACATAAATACAGACATGGAAATCCTACACATACAACCCAAAAACCAAAAACTCAACACACTAGAACAATATGAAATATACAGACACACTAAAACACACCCCAATCAAATTCTCAACACACAGATAAATTTCAGAACACACACACTATTTGACACAACTCTTCATCACATGAACGCACCCACACAACAGGCAGCGAAGTTGAGATAGCGCCGAGATCTAGTAGGCTCTGAGGATGGTGTCGAATAGCGCCGAAACAGCTGTAAGCCGCACATGCTTACATAATTAACACGAGTAAGATCGCCATTTAATCAATTATTTCTAATTATTTCGTTAATAAAACCAACAGAAAATTTACGATAATGATGAGAACTTCATCATTCTCCGTCAATAGACACTTTTTTTATGCAAACATTGCTACCCTTAACTCATATTCCATTTTGTGAAAGTTATTAAATACGAACATATTATGAAAGTAGGTTTACAATATAAAATTAAACTGTAATTTTTGAGTAGTTGAAAGGACATCCTGAACTAAATAGCTTTGCTAATTTTAAAACATTGTTTTTCGCAACTAGTTCTTAATTTATTAAAATTGATAATATCCATTACCGTTATATAGGCCTATGTTTTACACCACAAATATCCCAATATATAATGTGTTTTTCTGATTTTAGGACATACTAATTTGTGTTTGATCTAAGAAACCTAGGCTTTGACTTAGTAACCATAATGTACTTCTGTTTTATAAATTGAAGAGTACGGTGGGGATACAATCATAACCAAAGGACGGATCAGAGTGACTGTTCTTGCAAGTTTACTTACCATTTACTATAGTCTGTTTATGCTGAAGCAGAGACGGTGACTCCAGAAGTACACAACGGGCGCGTACCTGCGATGTCCGTACAGTTGTGTCAAAAGAATGCGTACACTGTGCTGTACATGACGGCTGTGAATTTGTACTCCGTTATAAAACACTACATTGTACTTAAGTGTAAAGTGAATACTACGTAGTCTGTGCATAGCAGTGGATAATAATGTACATGCGGAGATTGTCCAAAGTGAACGTTCTGCGTCTCTCATTTAAACAAAAAAATATATCGTGAGAAACTCCTTTCGACATCGCAAGACGTAATAGGTGTATACGAATAATATACTATATCAGGAATATCAATATCAATATCTGATATATTTCTTTCACTGTTTGATCTCGAGGGCTCTCTTTGTTTTTGCAGCAACATATCTCGCACACCACACATGATTGAAAAACCATTATTTTTTTGCTAACATATTCTGAAGTTTCCCGTTCACTTTTTTCGTAAATTGTCCGGCTTTGGTTCCTTACGTTTTACAGATAGTTATTCCATTATGTTTATAGCCTTCGGCATTTGTAAATCAGATGTTTCTAACAACGTTATGGCTTTCGGTAAGTGACAAAAGTTATTCTGTATGAAATCTAAACTGCCCGAAATATCAATTGAAATTAGGGATTTTGCTATTTCAATTACATGTGCCTTTGTAGAATCTGAACTATTGATCACTTTCACAATTTGAACATAATATGTGGCATAATAGAAGGCAGCCTCCAGCCAACTATCCAATTTTGTTATTATGGGGTTTGGTGGAAGGGGAAGCCCGGTAGCGATTTCCTTGAATTTTTGTATTCGGAAAGGTGCTTTCAGAAAAATTTTCTATCATTGCCTATAAAGCTATCGACGTCACTATAAAAAGAGCGAATTATTTCCGCCGCCCTATGGAGTCCATGTTCTAAGCAAGTTAGGTGAACCAACTTAGGATACATTATTTTTATATCCTTGGCCGCCTTTATCATACAGGGCGCAGCATCTGTGACTAAAAGAAGTACATTATTATACCTGATACCAGTGGGCCACAAAATGTCTATGGCATTAGAAAATACAATTGTCATTGTAGAGTGGTTCATCTTTTCTATCGTGTGAATATGTTGCTTTGTATATTTACGAAGAATGTCTCGAAAGTATGGATTATCTGTTTTTTTTAATGGAATATTTGCACCGATCATCATAGTATACAATTCGCTGCAAAAGGTCCTGCTACATACTGTATAATTCTTTACCCACTGTCTGTACCTAGGGAACACGTGCCGAGACATTCCGCTCTCTGCATCAGTAACATGAAGCCACGGAACCTGGTCACTCTGATCCGCCCTCTGATCATAACCCTCATTTTTAGTAGTCTTATGGCCGGTTTGTCCAAGTATTGTTAGAACACTTAACGACTGTTAAACCTTCAACAGTTTGTTAAATACGGTTTTTCCATTTGTTCAACACCAGTTTGGCTTAACAGATTCTTAACCGTTTGTTAACTTTAAATGTAGGATTTCAGGCCGTTAACTCATTTAACAGACAGTTAAACATGGCGGATAACACCACAGCTCTTCAGACAAAAGTTGTGAAAATAACATGTTATATTTCTCTTTGAGGAATGTTTAGAGTAAGGGACGGTTTCACCAAGCTTCAGTAAATCAGTCCAAATGAAACATAAACTAGTACTGAACATTGAAATATTTACACGATTACGTTTGTATGTGAGCTGTGTCCGTAGGCTTCAAGTCTAGCAGATATATGTGCCTCGTCGCGCTGTTTACGTCATGACACCCCGATGGAGTAGTCAGTAGTGTGTTGGCTTGCCATCCCAGGGGCCCGTGTTCGATTCTCGGCGATAACTTTTTTTTTTATTAACGTAACTAATTTTTATGCATGTTACCTTTCTTCATTTTTATAATTTTGTGTAGTGGAACTTATTATTTCGCAACTCTGGCTCCACTAGGAGAATTTAAAAACTCTTGGGAGATCAATTTTCTTCCCGAAATAAAACAAAGATTAACGAACAAATTAAACAAAAATAAAAGAAATACACATGTGGATCTAATACATTGTCCACATGCCATCGGCGTCTATCACTGCCTGGCATTTTCGGGACATTGAGTCCACCAGATCGCGGAAATAGTTCCGGTCCTTAGCGAAATCTTCCCAGGTAACCAGAACTTGATCCCAGAACTGACCTGGATTTTGAGGTGGGATGTCTCGATATTTGTCAATCCTCTTTTTCATGCTTTTCCGTGAACCGTCTTTGAACGTTTATGGCGGTGTGCGCGGGGTGATTACCCTGCTGGAAAATTAAATTTCCATCGGAAAGAAAACGATTATAAATTCCAAGAATCAGCTCTTTCGCTTCTGTTTTAAAGCCAGTGCAAACATATCTTATCGCTAGCTATAATATAATTCTAATAAATGAAAGTTAATATACCTATTAAGTTTTGTTATGTTTGAATGCACATTATGTATTAATTTACTAATATTTCTTAGGTACCGGTATGTAGTTATAATAATCACTTTCATGTCTTAAAATAAAACTCAGTTGTATGTTACCTAGTTGAAATAGGCCACTTGTTCCAATTCACCAGCTACTATTAACTCTAGATTCTAGGTTACTAGCTCTTCAACTATAGCCGATGTCAATAGTGCTTCAAAATACGCAGTGAGTAAATAATAAAATGTTTCAGCAGCAATTGCTTCTTTAGGACGAAATTACATATAATTTATACATGGATCTGAATTAGAGAATTTTATATGATACGGAATTCTCCTCGGGGTTTTCTGTACAGTTGACTACACACACATTCGTGTAATTATTGTCACCTGGTGGTCATAATGCTGAGATTTTTCTAAACAGAAATTCATATTTAGCATTATAAAATATAACCATATATAATAATTATTATTATTCAATAGCAGTCAATGCAACTTTCATTTATCAATTCTCTGTACTGTATGAATCGTGGCTACTGTAATAGGTTACGATTTTACACATGTTTCATTACTTACTCCATAGTACAGAATTTAAATAATAATATCAGCCAATAAGTTGTCTTATATATGCAAAATCATTACCAACTGCTGTTGAGTAGTTAGAATAGAATTAACGACAGTTAAAGTTAAGTGTTGGTTATTTTAAACAAAATTATGTAGGAAAAATGGAAAACATCTTAACAAAACGTTAAAAATAAACCAGCTGTTAATTTAACATTTGTAAGCCAAATTAAACATTACTTGGAAAAACTGGCCATTAGAGACATGAATAACTAAACATAGTCCTACTAAGAATTCAACATAACCTTAAGAGTTGGCAGAAAATGTTTTGGTATTTCTATGATATTCCGTATTATCAAATGAAGTGTTGAACGTTTCCACTTGAATATCCCCATTCCTGCTCAACGTTGGTTACTCTTATGTTCCCCACATCATGTAATTTCCAAAGCCTGTTAATTTCTAAACATAGTCCACTGAATAAGATATTTCTTCATCGTTTTCACACAGAGGTCTTTCATTTCCATGTTAATGCCCTATGTTGTGCACCAGAAAAACCTAATATGTTATAAATGTGGCATCTATATGTAGGGCTTGTAATGCATTGATACAAACAGTAAATAATATACACGGCTTTCATTTCAAGACTTCCCAGTCTCAATAATCATCTATTTCAATTAATTTAAATTAAAAACATTTGAGTTTAGGTATTAAGGGCGAAGCTCAAAACCAGTGTTAAATGCAGTGTAAGTTCTACTCCTCATCCCACTTGGAATTTCAAATGGCACCTCTGTATTAAGATACGAGGATTGCTGAAAAGTAATGCCTCCTTTTTTTCTCGCTGTGAATATAGTTAAAATATTAGTGATAGTACATTGATCTCAGTGAACTTTCTGCTTTAAGTGACGCAAGTTTTGTATGTTTGCCAGTAGAAAAATTTTAAATTATGGTTTATTTAACGACGCTCGCAACTGCAGAGTTATATCAGCGTCGCCGGTGTGCCGAAATTTTGCCCCGCAGGAGTTCTTTTACATGCCAGTAAATCTACTGACATCAGCCTGTCACATGTAAACACATTAAATGCCATCTATCTGGGCCGAGATCGAACCCGCAACCTCGAGCATAGAAGGCCAGCGCTATACCGACTACGCAACGCAGGCCGACTATTTCCCAGTAAAGAACTCTGAGTTATAGACGAAACATAGCGTTGTGTGTCAGAACTATGTCGAAGCGTCACAAGCAGCGTGCTGTGATTGAGTTTTTAACAGCAGAAAATGTGCCCCTGATAGACATTCATCGGAGATTGAAGGCACTTTATCGTGATCAATGTGTCAACATCAGTACTGTCTGCTCGTGCTCGTAATGAACCTGCTGCAACTCTCAACTGGTATGACAAAGGACGCAGTGGAAGACCACGTACTGTGACTGATGATGCTTCAAGGGAACGTCTGCAGTTTATAATTGCATAACTGGGATTCTGGAAAGTTTGCGCACCATGAATGCCTCGAATGATCCTTCCTTACATGAAACAGAAGAGATTGGACATTTTCCATCAATTGCTACAGTACAACGAACGGGAAGGCGATGAATTCTTAAAGAACATTGTCACAGGCGACGAAAGCTGGGTACACCACTTCTATCCAGAAAACAAGAGATCGTCAATGCACTTCCACCACAAAGGATCACCTGCACCCAAAAAGTTGAAGGATATGCCAGTTTGAATTTGTTCCACCTTTCTATCTCATGAGTCACTCGGTTATCACTAATACTAGTCTGTAGGTGTGCATATAACTGTCATTATTTCCTCTCAAGTGAGATTTAGAGTAAAGCAATACTAGGCAAATTACAATAATATGGGCCTAACTAATTCATTATAACGCTGTATGGTGCTTTAGCTACTTATTATTCTACCTGGTAAGTGGTTACCGTTTAGGTCAAGTGTTAAGTAACTCGTATAGCACTCTTCAAGTCCTAATATTTCATGTGTGAAGAAGTTCTGAGTGTAATAAATATGTTTATATATATATATATTATTCGGACTGTAAAGAAAACAACTACCGCAATGTCCATATTTAATGTTTTTTTTAACAATTACTAAAATTCATAATTTTTCAGCCCATACTGACGACCTTTTTTTATCTTGCTCTCTGTGTTCTGACAACACTGATAAATTTTACAAGGGTCTGAAGGGACTACGTAGTCATACCGCCAAAGTCCATTCTAATGTCTCTCCCCTTTCTCAGCACCTGTCCGATACTTCTTCCGAAGACACTTTCTTTTCTACGCTCTCAAGCTGTAAGAATAATATCCCCATTTTACATCGAATTCCTAAAGGTGCACGTTGTTTCGCGGCTCATAAATTACCACAACTTATGGATAAATATGTGTCTCTCAATTCTGCCCAATCTTGGCATGAATTATTCCTCTTTGCATATATTGCTCTCAAAGTTCCTGTGAAAGAAAATCGGAAGTCGGATAAATCTTTAATCTCAAAAATTAAAGCGAACATTCAGACATTCACACTGGAATCTACGTCCTATAAACATAAATTTTCCCTCTCTACTTCTCGTATGGTTGAAACTAAGGTAGCTGACGGTGATATCCGTGGAGCTGTTCGAGTCCTTTCATCTGATTATGGCATAGCCAAAGCTTCAAGTGCTACATGTACGAAGTCTTAAAATTGAAACATCCTCCACCTTCACGGCCTCTTTCTTTCCCCGTTCCGCCTTCTGGGTCAGATATTATGTTGACTGTCTCTCAAGACATGGTACTGGAACGGTAGGGCTTCTCTTCTGTTTACTTTGTATAGTAGATAAAAAATATTAAGTAAACAAATACTCCGATAATAAAGTATTACCCTGTCGTAGAAAGCTATGATAGGGTCGACTGTCTCTCTGGTAAGCTGGTACAAAGAAAACACTTCAAGTAAATAATCAACTCACTCTGTTTACATTTATTAACAACACTGTGAAAAGAAAATGGGTATGAACCAAGGTCTCCAATAAGAGTACAACCACTTATAATTCCACACCACTCCAACTAACTTTGTTTATGACTGCAGTTCACTGAACTGGCATTCGTCAATACATATACTAGTAATGCCATCTGTGCTTCCTAGTTGAAATCATGAGTAGCTAATTCAACAAGTCCTCGCTTGTCTGACATAATAGAAAACCCTATTACAAAAACTCAATATAACTAATGTAGCCCTGCTTGAGGAATACCGACTTATCATCTCATATTCCATAGGGAATCAAACTCTTACTATTAATTACAACAAAACCAACTCTATCGCCTTATAAAAACGTGTAACGATCCTTGCCGGACCGGTCTCGCATCCAACACAACAATGGCCTCTCTCTGCCACACTCAAACTTCCATCCTCACATAGCACACCATTCCGTAGACTGAGTACGCCTAGATACAGATAGTCGTTGGGTCCACAACACACAGCTCCCTCACAGCTCTCCACCACCGTCGTCCAACCTTATTCCACGAAGGTCTCCCCGGAACTGCACTCAAAACGAAATTCTCCCCAAAACTCAAACCGTATGATAATGCTCTCCCAAAACCGACGCCAAAAGCAAAATGGCCAATGAGGAACCAATCTCAAGTCACGTGATCACAAAGTTCGCTCCTTATACGTCCGGAATAATAGAGTAAAAATGGAAGAAAAGAAACAAGCTATCTAAAGGAGAAAGAAAGACTACAAATGGAGGAGAAGTAAAGCCATCTATGAAAAGGTGAGGCAAACTAATACTAAAAAGAAAATAATGAGAATAGAAAAGAAAGAAAGAAAGGAAAAAGAAAGAAATGAACCAAGTGTGCCGAAACAAAACGGCACAGTACTTAAAGCTATACATTGTTTTCCCACTGGTTCTGCGTCTGGTATTGACGGCATCCGACCTCAACATTGTAAGGACCTCACATCTAAATCTGCACGTGATTCTGGACGTCGTCTCCTTCAATCTATTACTCAATTAGTTAATTTCATGCTATCAAGCAATGTCAACAGCCATATTTGCCCGCTTTTATACGGGGCCTCTCTGTTAGCCATTAATAAGAAGGATGGAGGAATACGACCCATTGCAATTGGGAACACTATTCGTCGACTAACTTCCAAAATCGCCTGCATTTCTGTCAAAGAATCAGCTAGTACTTTATTACTTCCTCACCAGCTTGGTTTTGGCGTTGCTAAAGGATGCGAATCTATTATCCACACTGTGCGAACTTTTCTAGACATAAATAAAAACAATAATCATGTTCTGTTATAGCTTGATTTTAGAAAAGCCTTTAACTGTATCGAACGCGATTCTATGCTTGAAATCGTTCACAATTGTGTTCCCTAATTATATGTTTTTTTTATGGCAAGCCTATCGGGAATATTCTAACCTGTATTATAATCTTGATGCAATCTCCGCTCAAACAGGAGTTCAACAAGGCGATCCTCTCGGTCCCCTTCTTTTCAGTCTTATTCTTCAATCCGTAGTATCTAAATTAAACAGTTCTTTGAATCTCTTCTATTTGGACGATGGCATTTTAGGTGGTCCTCCGGATATTTTCTTATCTGACCTTGCAACACTTATTAATTTGTGTCAACCTATTGGTCTTGAGTTAAACCCAGATAAATGTGAGTTACATTTTTGCTCCTCACTTTTTCAACTTTTAATGCTCTCACTCCTGGAATTCGACTTTCATCCCCTTTCACTTTGACACTCCTTGGATCCCCAATATTACTTCCAGCTGTGGAAGTTGTTATGCGTGATAAATTAGATTATATGAAACATCTATTTATTGGTTTACAATCTCTTTGCACACATAGAGCATATTTCCTTTTAAAAATTGCTTTCACATCCCTCGCCTAACATACTTCCTTCGCACTACCCCTTTCTGGTTATTTCCTTCTCTTCTTTTAGAGGTTGATTGTATTTTACGGGATTGTTTGGAATCTATTCTTAATAAACAGGAAAATGTTTTTATTTGATATCGTGGACATCATTTGTAGTAATTTAATGGTGCCCTGACAACCTGGTACACAGAATGTTTAGGCCCTGGTTTTCTGCGACATGCTGGAATCATAGAAAACAATGTTGTGATGTTTCTTACATCCCTAATAAATAACACATATTATGTATTTTTTTTTTTTGCATTTGTTTTCTTGCAGAGTATCAGTCATTTCACCTTACAATAAGCTCAGTGATAGTAGGCCTATGTTAAATCTACATCACAATAATTCTCGTTATGTTTAATATGGTATTCATAATTTCATTAAATACATTTCCATTTAGCCTATATAATCAGCAGTAAGTATATATTAACTACTTACCTGATATTTTGTTGAATAGCTTAACAGAACACGTATAACACACATTAACACAAGACGTAAATAATACCACAGTCTAGTATATATAGTCACGAAGTTCAATACTTACTAAATATGCAAACATAGATAGTTGCTCACCACCAGGGTCGCTATTATCGCCTCATCACAGACTCTTTCCCTAGCAGACCATAAAATGTATTGTACTTTCGATATGGTGTTCTTTTGGAAAAATTAACACCTTCCTTCCACTATTGAAATATGAAATACATAAGGTTTATATATTATTTTCATAAAATATATATATTATATTCTATAAACTCACCTTCCTGGATCTTTCGGAAGAAGGGTAACTCTAACCTATTTTTCTTACAATTTATAGTAGCCTACTACAAACGTCTCCTTGTCCCATATTATTATTCTAATTATTGTATTTTAGCCATTTACAGATATTACAACCGATAACGAACATTTCACAGTTTACATAGCTTTTCACAAAAATGCAAAATACGGCACAGTCAATGCTTTTTCGATCTAGACCAGGCCGTAATGTTTGTTCGGGTTTTCTATTTCAGTGTATGGAGCTCAGTGAAATATGATAGATTTCTTGAATGTGAGAAGTAGCGACCCCAACTTGATTTCCATAAGAACTATAACCATAAGCGGATTCATAGCATATTTTGTATTGCGGAATTTTTCCATTTAATGTTTTTTTATCAAGAGGATTTGAAGAACCACTTAATCTAATTGCTTGATAGCTTTTCATTGCTAAGCTTTATTTAGTCTAATGTGTCCATAAGTTCCGTTTACTTCTTGTTGCATAATATGTTGCAGAAATAATTACAAAACTGTGTTATTTTAATATGAAGAGAATTTTACATGTTAACTTATTCTGTTCGCGTCAATATTTCACGTTTAGAATGGGAGCTATTTTGAGGTTGAATAAACAAGAATTTATCTTGTGATTTCAGTTTAGCACATCTATCTTCCTTAATTTTAGACAAAACATTTACCATACCAATCCTATGAAATTAGTGAACGTACAATTGTGTTACTTCGTCTCTTAAGTAGTAGATAAATACAATAATTCAGTACTCAATTGTAGTATTAAAAATACAGACAAACTGAATGTGCGGGGTATCATACATGACATTATGCTTAATTATAAAGTACAATATAATTGCGAATTTAGGAATATAAGTTAACTATAGTAAATATAACCTATAATTTTCATATGAATGGCAAGGCATTGGAGATCACTAAATTTAGACAGAAAGGGGCAACTGGTACAGTAAACATAACCTATAATTTCAACATATCTAAATGTCCGTGCGGTGCAACTGGAAATTATTGAATCGTGCAAAAAATGAATGTACAAGAATTTCGCAATATTTAATCGAAATAAAGGCAAGTATTACACATACGAACAACGTAATTTTCACACCATAAATAATATTACACCTTAACTCTCAAGTGAATTTGTTTGAAGTGTCTTATAATCATTGTTTTAAATTTTATTAATGGAATGACACTTCATTTTAGAGAAACATATGTTACTGTTTATGCATTCCAACTAATTTATATGGTTGAAACGCCGCCCTTCGTGATCGGGTTAAGCGAGTTACATGGTCTGCCTTACGGCCTGTATTAGATCACGATGGCTGTGGCACAGTCTATTGTTCCTAGTACTCACAGCGCTCCAAGCGGTTAGCAACTATCGCGAGAATTGCAAAAAATCATCCCAAGCTTCGTGACTGTATATAGTAGACTGTGATAGTACTATATATTCTGCTGGTACTGTGGTCAGTGAACTCGAAGGTTAAAATTTGAATTTCAAATGAAAATACGGCCGCTCATGTTTGGAGCAGAATTCGATTTTTTTGCCACCTACTGAGAAATTATTGAAGAAACGAGAAATTATTGAAGACAGACTCCGTTAGATGTCTCTCTATTTCATGTCTGAAATTTTCCAATGAGAGTTGCACCTCCCCCTGATTTGACCTGTCCCGTATGGTCTGCGCAGCTACTGGTGTAGGGGCTTGCTTCAAGGCACTGCTGTGGTCTCTCTTCATTGAAAGTCATCCGTCTACAACGTACCCAGCCTTACGAGCTGTGTGTGGCCCAGTGGTAAGATGTCTGACATGGGTACCAGAGGCTGTTAATTTGCCTCCCAGTACGGAATAATTATATTTTTATTTTAGTTTTTAATTAATTTATTAGTTTAAATGTGAAATGACATTTGTTCATAAACGTCGTTATGCCTGCCTTGTAAAAATATTATTGCCCATCGCTTGCGGTCTATTAATAGGCGAGACCTGGCCTGTATGAACAAAAATACTTGTTTCATATCCTAAGAGAACCGGATGCATATCAAACATAAATAAATGATTAAATAAACACAAAACAAAAAAATTTGTTAATATATTAATAAAAAAGGCCTGTGGTGGGGACTAGTATCTCATCCACAAACCACCTACGTCAACAATTGCCCTCATTCTGCGCGGCATGGAATCCACAAGGTTAAATTCATGACCACCTTCTCGCACGCATTTAGAGCTCTGTCCCACAATTCGTCAGCTGTCCGAACGGGTAGTGGTTCTGCCCAATTAGAGCGTAGGATCCGTTTGACTGTAGCCCACAAATTTCAATCGGATTCATATCTGGTGACTTTGGAGGCCAGTCGCCCGCCTCCTCGTAAACCATCTCTGAATCCGGTTGGTGGTGTGTACCAAGTGATTATCCTCCTGGAAGAAAGTGTTCCTTCTGGATATCGTTCTCGGGCGGAAAGGATCATTAGGCCTACATTTGCCTAAATATGTTCGTAGACTTCTGCCGTAAACCGACCGTGGATGCTTTCCAGAATTCCTGCCCTATCGTACGACATCCACCCCCAACACGCGACGCTCACGCGGCCCGACCTGTTAAGTCGTCTCACGAAGCTTTCATCGTAGCATTGGCAATCCATACACTAAACTAGGTCAGGGTCATCTTGCTACTGGAGACAATTACCTCGTCGGAGAAAATGACATTTCTACAATAGAAGTCTTGTCGGAGAGTAGCAAACGCTAGAAAGCCCACGGCTTGCAATAAAGAAATCGTAAGTAAATATTGTTGAGACTTACTTACATGTAGTTCTAATACTGTGGTCTTAGAAATTTCTATGACTGTTCTATTATTTTTTATATCTTCCAATACAGGTAGCCTATGTGAAAAAAAGGAAAACGCGACGAGGTGTGTTCTTTATATATACGGTGAAAGTAAATGGAGTTGAAACAACCGTATACAAAAACATTTGAGACTTACGTGTAGTTCTAATTCTGTGGTCTTAGAAATTTCTATGTCTATTATTTTTTGTATCTTCCATAAATACTTGTTTCATATCCTAAGAGAACCGGATGCATATCAAACATAAATAAATGATTAATTTACCGAAGTCAGATAAATTTGTCACTTGCGAAAGATTTAATATTCATATAGGCCTACAAGGAATAACTCAGAGACGGATCAGTTCTATCTCCACTTTAGACACAAAGAAAAGTACGTCTACAAAAGGCAGCTACAGCCCGGAACAAAATTAAGAAACTATCACAAGAAGCTCTGCATACCTCTGAAAAATATCAAGTAATGAATTGATACTATTCCATTAATTTGTAACACTCAAAATGTAAATATTGCAAAATATATTGTTTCAAAGTAAAAGTGTCTGTATAAGATCTCAACCAAATATCAAACCTCAACGTTGCTATAAGATCAACCTCAACGTTGCTATAAGATCACCAGTCTTTTATTAATATCTCTTTTTTACTCCCTGACAGAATATGGTTCAAATGTAATAGTGGTAGTGGTGTAGGTAGTAGCTATATCAGTAATTTATTTATTACAGCGACATTTCTCTGTTGCAGAGGATATTCAGTGTCCAAATTCAATGCATATGCCCAAAGCACTCCAACAGGTACAGAATTCTTTTACGTGTCGGATATCTTCTGCACAGACGTCCCAGCCTTACTTCCCTCTGAGAGGAAACCATGTTACAAGCTTCATCTACATCGGTCGGATCTGAAAATTTTTCATTGGATTTAATTTATTGATTTCATGTATCTCACATTAGCATTGGAGCTTTAAGATGTGGAACAAGTCAAGATTTCACAAGTTTACAATTTTTTGGAGAGATGAAGTGAGCCGAGGATTCGTCGTAGATTACCTGGTATTTGCATTATGGCTGGGTAAAACCTCGGAAAAAACCCAATCAGGTAATCAGCCCAAACGAGAAGCTAACCCAAGGCCTAGCGCAGCTCCGGATCAGCAGGCTAGCAAGTCTGCCGAATGAGCTACGTTAGTGGCAGTACATAACAAGCAAATGATTCAGTTTATAAACCTCAATAATTAATCATCAGCTGAGCTATAAAAGTATATATTAATGGGTAAACTTGAAGAGATTCAGTAGGCTATTTAAGGTATGTACTAGAGGCGGAATTAATTAAACTGTAAAATGTACTAATCTGGAAATATCAATTCAATCTTTACTTCCAACTTAAAATATTGCTCTCCATTCTTACAAACATACTGAAAGCTATTTACATCCAAAGAAATTATTATATTTGCCCTATATGAAAAATTTCCTCAGACAACGAAAGGACGTCTTTAATATAAAAGGCTTATTCGCATCTCATGTGCTTCAGTTGAGTAAATTAATCACAAACCAGACGAAATATTAGAATTCCTGTACATCTGTACTGTCTGTACCTGTTCCCATATCATCATCAACACAAAGTAACTGTGCGATCAAGTCACTGTCCTTTAATATTAAATGTACACGGCATTTGAAATGAAGGGAGCACGCCTGTATCTTCTTAGTATACTATTTATTTGATGTGTTTATTCAAACTGCAAATAGGCAAACATCCGGTGGCACTGGTAACATTACTACATACAATAATATAATTCATAATAGTAATAATAATAATAATAATAATAATATTTTAAGTAACCTACTTCTATTTTATTTTATTGAGCTTCCTCAAATTAGAGGCTGCCATTAGACAAAGCATACAAAACAATATAAGAATAAATAGATGATGAAAGATAACAGAGTAAGAAAAAAAGTAAACAAGTACACAAACAAACAAACAATGGCAATTTACAGAATAAAAAAGTTACAAGTAAAGAAGCAATGAAAGCTAATAAGAGAAAGAAAAAAGATAACTGAATTAGAGTCCATATAGGTGGTTTCGGAAAAGTTTGACTGACTCTCTAATTATGAGGAGGGCCAGTTCATTCAGAAACGATTTGTGCAGTCCTAGGATCTTACAGAATAGAGAAGAGAAGTTAGGTATCGTTCCTCTTGCTCCAAACATCAATCCCATAACACTGATATCGTGAAGTTGGTATTCATCTGTATAGTACGGGATGGTTGGAACGTAGAGTGCTCGTTTCTCCTCATGTTACGTCTAATTTAATTTGCAATTACAGTTCATATAGGCCTACATATTTATTATATTATATTATATTATATTATATTATATTATATTATATTATATTATATTATATTATATTATACATTGTATTATATTCATAATTTTCTGCAAACCCAGCTGTCTCTAATCTTGCCTATAAGCTGCCTTCCTCTTATTTTTCCCATATGATCGTTTATCATCTGATTTCTTCTTCTTCCCCGAACTCTTCTCCCGTTCACCATTCCTTTCAGTGCATCGTTCAGTAAGCAGTTTCTTCTCAGCCAGTGAACAAAACAATTCATTTTATTTCTCTTCCTGATCAGTTTCAGCATTATTCTTTCTTCACCCACTCTTTCCAACACAGCTTCATTTCATATTCTGTCTGTCCATTTCACACGTTTCATTCTCCTCCATATACATATAGTACATAATTATACCTATATGTTATATATTCATAAATGCAAATACATGTTATTTTGGAACTAATCCTCTTTCACTATTTTCACTTCACTTTCATCTCACTCACTTCACTGGCACTATGACACATTTCACTGACATTATAATAGTAGAACACATTTCACGAACAATATAAACTTTTCACTGATCAAAACGTGTCACTACCAGTATATAGGCCTACTCGGAACATTACAATCAATCTAATGATTACACACCAACTAACCAGATAAAAAGGTTAGCCTACACAGTCGATTTTACGGCTGTATTTCAATATTTGTCAGATGGTAGTTTTATTCACAACTGAATGGGAAAATTTCAAACGAATTTTAATATCAGGAATAGATTTTTTGAGGTACTACAACGGATAAATTGCAGCTCGATATACAAGGTACGCCGTTCTATATACCTAATACGAGTATAATAAGCTCAGACGCTGTTTTTCTGAATATTACGTGTTACGGTAATAAAATCATATGTCAACACTTATCTCATACGGTTAGTTTCTTCAATAAAAAAGGAAGACTTAACTATCCCATGATGATAGAGTATCTGGAAAAACTTTTTTTTAATTACTATGTTTATTGCTCTCATTAAAAGAGATTAATCTATAAACAGATTTTCCACACGGGTTACCCAGTGAATATTTAAAAAAAAAACTTACCTTATAGTCGACGTCGACAGTTCTGGACAGATGGAGGGTCCCTTACCTACAACAAAACAAAAAACCATATATAAGCCTTATACAATACATTAGCACTGCATTATTATTATTATTATTATTATTATTATTATTATTATTACTATACTAAAGGAGGGGATATGGAACAGTAGGCGGTTTTGAAATACCAGCAAATCATCACTGTTTGGTTCTTTCATCTCGTGGATACTAATGTAACTTCTTCCTTATGTTTGAATTAGCGTCATAACGTGGCAGGTGCGCTTTTGGAAAAATGGTCTTACAACAAAAGAAGAAAATTTCTTTTGTGGCTGGAAAACTTTTTTGCAAAAGCGAACTGTATAAATTATACAGGGTTACTTAAAAGTCCCGCACCACCTAAATAACTTTTGAAGCATATGGTTCAGTGACATGAAACTTGGTAGGTGAGGATAACCATATACTAAGAACTCAATAATGGTATTACCGCGTTTTTCTACTTCCGGTTTAACCGGAAGTAACTCCAACTCTCTTATTTTAAATGGAATACCCAACATTTTTTTTCAATAGTGCTCATTAAGAGCTTTTCAAAAAGTACCCACACTCGATACTTCTGTACTAATTGAATGTTGCTAATCAAGAAAACAGAAAAGTGTATCGAATATTAAAATAATAAACACACCAACTAAATAACTTTTGAAGCATACGGTTCAGTAATATAAAACTTGGTATGTGAGGATAACCATATGCTAAGAACTCAATAATGGTATTACCATGTTTTTTCTACTCCAACTCTCTTATTTTAAATGGAACACCAAATATATATATATATATATATATATATTTTAATAGTGCTCATAAAAAGCTTTTCAAAAAGTACCCACACTCGATACTTCTGTATAAATTCAGTGTTGCTATGTCAAGAAAACAGAAAAGTGTATGGAATATTAAAATAATAAAATACTCCTTCCTTAACAGAAACAAAACAAAGCTAGCTCAACTTCTAAATTATGTGTTCCAATTGGTAGCCCTCAGCTGCTTCACAATATGTTACTCGATCACAGAAACCATGTAAGGAATGATTTAACCAGGCTTTAGGAATATCTTGGCACCACTTCCATTTTTATTTAGCAACACTGAATTTGTACAGAAGTATCAAGTGTGGGTACTTTTTGAAAAGCTCTTAATGAGCTTTATTCAAAAGTAAAAATATATATTGGGTGTTCCATTTAAAATAAGAGATTTGGAGTTACTTCCGGTTAAACCGAAAGTAGAAAACCTCGGTAATACCATTATTGAGTTCTTAGCATATGGTTATCCTCACATATCAAGTTTCATATCACTGGACCGTATGCTTCAAAAGTTATTTAGGTGGTGCGTTTATTATTTTAATATTCGATACACTTTTCTGTTTTCTTGACTTAGCAATACTGAATTTGTACAGAAGTATCGTCGGGTGTGGGTACTTTTTGAAAAGCTCTTAATGACCACTATTCAAATATATATATATATATATATATATATATATATATATATATATATATATATATATATTGGGTGTTCCACTTAAAATAAGAGAGTTGGAGTTACTTCCGGTTAAACCGGAAGTAGAAAAAACTCGGTAGTACCATTATTGAGTTCTTAGTATATGGTTATCCTCACATACCAAGTTTCATGTCACTGAACTTATTGCTTCAAAAGTTACTTAGGTGGTGCGGGACTTTTAACTAACTCTGTACAACAAATACTGTTGTGAATAGCCTGACTATTCTTAGGTTGTGTTGAAGGCCTTGAAATGTGCTTTCAAATAATGTAGTTAAACTTTTTTGTGAATGAGGTATAAAGTGTTCTCTTCTTGTGTGAATGAGATTATAAACTGATTTTTGTGAGTGAGGTTAATGGTGGCGTGTATCCTAAGTCATTACTCGTTGAGGCCGGTGTTACGCAATAGAGTCCTGCAAAACCGGTTGAGAATAATATAAATTGTACAACGATACTGAGCGCCTGGCTTATAGGCAGTATGCAAAGCTCTTCTACCATGCGGACTGCCTTATTACTCGGTTTACCGAAGACTCGATTTGTTTCGCTGCTGCTCTTGGATATAAAAGGCAGATCACGTCATTGAGCCACCCAGATATTACAGTTACCTATCTTCAAGATCAACAACATGAAATGTGAAACTACAGTCAGATTATATTGTTTCTTAAAACTTACATTCTATCTTCTTAGAAATAACTTCTTATTGAAATAAAAATGTATGTGCACTTACAGTAGTTCCATAGATTTTAATTTTACTAATATACTATGTACAGTATAAATGTTATACAGGACTTATACACCGTTGGAACGTAAAACGTAACTAATAAACTACATATAAGCTATTCTATATATAAGAGGTGTACAATTACATATGATAATCGTTACACAACCTATCCCCCTAGTGTAAGTCTTGCACAGAAGGACAAGATGGCCGACTCCGTAAACAGCTGACCGTTTGTTTCCCTACTTTTTTTTCTTCGAAAAATGAGTTAAATATGTCCTGTAAAGAAAGTTATGCAACCGAAATGGTAGATTTAAACGATTATTTAATAAATCAAGGGGACATTGAAGGTATAAATAGGTCTAATTGTGGCTATAGAAAAATAGAACAGTAGAAAAATCGTTTTTATCGATTTAAATTCAGCGATGAGAATTTTGAAGCAAAATATAGATTCGCCAAGCAATATATACTAATTGGTGCTAATATTGTAAAAGAAGATTTGAAGCAGGTAGATCTATAAGTTCTGAACTGCAAATTTTAATATCACGTCGAAGTCTTCGCAAATGGAGAAGAAATGAAGTATTGGATTAATTTTAATTAGGCCTAGATCAATGAATATGGTGATTATATTATATATTATGTGTTCTAATTCAGGAAAATGAATGGATTATGCCTTTTTTTTAATATATCCTTCCCTATCCTCTTGGGGTAGAGAATGGATTAAAGCACGCTTGAGTTTTGTTACTAAATGCACTTGCCTCTAAAGGTCACAGATACTTTGAATCAATTTTTTTATAATTCTCTGCAAAAGATACACCAATGAAATCATAAAATTGTGCAAAGTGTTCATAAATATAAGAAAGCAGTGTTCTGGCGCGAGTGGATATCTAAGTGTTTAGAAATGTCAATTTAGGAGTTTAATATTGTAAGTGGTTAAATGGTGTTTCCTTTAGTATAAACGGAACATACTTTTTATTTGAAATAAATTAATGAGGGAAACTTTGTCCTTTCAGCAACCATTATTTGGACATTTTAGCTTTATATGTTAAGTTTGACTTGTGTAATATGTAGCTAATCGGCAATGCATGCACTGGGAGGGAAAAGCAACTGGCCACCGTACCCCATTATCTCCTGACCTAGTTGCTTTATGAGTGGTGCCTTCTTGGTATTGCTCGTGAGGTTCAGACCCGTTTTTGGACAGTTGACCAAAGAATAATCGACAATATCTCTTTTTTGTCCTTACAGCCAGAATAAGTACCGCATATATCTCGTCCTGCTTACGATCCAAACATACGTTTATGGTAGTGTAAAATATTGATAGAGTATTCTCATGGCTTATTAATATAATGCCTACCTATTATGAAAGATGTTTATTAATCTACACAATGACGTATTATAGTACTGTATATGGTTCTTAATTTTTCTGTCCCAATTTGGAGACTGTATTTTCTTCCCGCTTCCCATTTCTTTCTGTGTGAGATCTGTGCTCTAGACCAGTAGTCGTCAGCATTCGCTGAAATGTGCAACGGGTACGCGGTGCGCACGGTCGTGCAACAGGGAGAGATAGAGAGCATACCCGCTAGCAGCTACGAGAGCACTATAGTGCACTGCGTTTTCCGCGGGTAAGAGAGGCTAGCCCCAGCGTGCTCTGTGCTGACGACCTCTGCTCTCCGTCCGCGATATCTTACATAAACAATAAACACTTACGTAATAACGATTATCGGGTAACATAAATCGAACGAGATTCAGTCGATATGTGACGAGAAAGAGTTACGACCTAATACAGTAAAATGATGAAGTTATGACGTATATTGTTTAACACTGCTATAGAAAAACGCCAACTAAGCCTCTAGCGTTTATTAGTAAGAAAAATATACTGTATATTATTGCTTGTTATTTTATAACCAACTTCTATTAGTGAGACTCTAAAAGTTTAAAATACATATAAACGATACTTATGAAGTTACTGCAAATTCAAAATAATAAAAGTGTAGCCTATGTGTTATAGTGTCGAATCAACTGTAGGAGTACTTGCAAACACTTTTCTTCAATAAGACAGAGTAAACTTTCTTCAGTTTTTACCCTGGTTGTGTACTCAAAAAATGTCGCTTTCATATATGATTAAGTGCGCTTACTGTCATGTCTAGCCTACAATACAATCAGGGGTAACGGCTTAAAAATAGAATATTCGGTCGGATGTACAACCTAGCCGATTGTATCTCTGACCAGTCGAATCTAAACCCCAATCTGCAGTATTCTATTATGGAATACATCAGGAAGCAGAAAACTACGGAGCCCTCGGCAACAAATTTAAACCATCTTGAAGTAAAGTTGAAAGAATCGTACAACGAAAATTTTGGAAGTCTGAATTCCAAACCACAAGATAGCAATGCAGACTGTACATACATTTTGTGGAAGTCACTTTTTTAGATACCAGTGGAAACTTTTGGGTAATGTGTATTCAATGTGAGATGTGGCCCCATGAAGAGTCCGCAGAATATGTGTCATACCCATAGATTTGTAATTTTGTAATACTATTTCTTTTCTTCATTCTTGAATAAACTCTTTTAACACTTGTAGAATCACCGATCAACGTTATAACTTCTTTACTATAGGCCTATTAATATTATAAAAAAATACTTGGCTGACTAGTTTCGATGTGGTGTCCGTCATTATCCGACACCTAATGACGGACACCACTTCGAAACCAATCAGCGAATTAATTTTTATATTAACATTAAACAAGTTATAACGTTAATCAATTATATTATTTTCAATGTTTTCTCACGGGTATTCCAAACATCCCTCTCTATTGCATAAACCCATCTTTTTTTCGATCTTAGTCTTTTAAAATTTTATTTATTGCATGCATCATTTGTTGTCTATATTTACGATGTAGTCAAGCCTAATATATGTATTATGTATTACCACAAAAAAAACTGTATTTTCGTACGAATATTTTAGACGATAGGATTAGAAAACAAAACGGTATTCCATATCGCTCTCATTTCCTCCAATATTATTATCATCATCATCATCATCATCATCATCATCATCATCATCATCATCACCACCACCACCATCATTTTTAGTAAGTTAATAAAACCTTGACTGCTAACCTAACAATGTAGTTCCCAGTCGGTTTGTTTCCAAACTGTTTCCAGTCACTACCTGTACACCTTGCACGCGAAAGTGAACATCGATTCTAGTTACTATGCTTGAGAGTATCTTGAGACAGGGCCAATATGAGATTTAGGAGGAGAATGAACCGTGAGTAATGTCATTGATTTCAGTGTATTATTCTTTGAGATATTTCAAGGAAAAACATTTAATACAATTTTTTTTTTGTTTCCTTTTAGAGACAAAAATTCTTTTATATGAAACATTTAATTGGGAAAGCCATTGATTTAATTCCCAATGTGATCAGCCAATTTAAGAGAACAGTGTATTATTATGATAAATGAATTAAATAATTTTTGTATCGTCCTTTAAATGTACAAAAATTTGATCCGAACAAATGTAGCATTGAAAAATTCCTCTGCTTTTAATAATACAAGGAGACGAGGACGCCATCGATGCATTTTCAACTTCCTAAGTTATCGATATGTTTTAATATTCATTCTGCAATAGTTATTTACGTAACTAGGACAGAAAGTGATACTTTTGTGGACGAGTGAGATATTTACTTCACTTGCGTTGGCAGCATTGTTGCTTACAGATAGCTACCATTGTTGGCAGGATTGTTATATCTTAATAGTTCATTGACACAGGTTATGTTGGTTCGTTCCAATACAAATTTAAGTGCAAGTTTTGGCATGACACAGAAGTGACACAGTTTGTAAAAATGCATAACAATTTTAACTCGTTTTGTTCTCTAAATCAATATTTTGTGAGATGTTTAGAAGCTGACTTCGCGTCTGGCGTCAGACTGTTATTCTGTTGTCATTGTTCCAGTTAAATTTCCTCACTTCCACTGGATGCGTACTGCAATGTAATT
Source organism: Periplaneta americana (assembly GCF_040183065.1). NCBI lineage: Eukaryota > Metazoa > Arthropoda > Insecta > Blattodea > Blattidae > Periplaneta > Periplaneta americana. Next base: position 2,743,927 of record NC_091125.1, read on the forward strand.
TTTTTAATTTGTAATATATACAGAGTTATATGTAAAAAGGGCTCCAGTCCTGGACTGAGGACATTTCTTCATATGTCACTTAAAACAAGCAATTCGTATTTTTGTATAGGCATAAACGACTAACGACCATTCATCACAGATCTATGCAACCATGGGTAACACACAAATTTTCAACACTAATTCACATTCTATAAAATATGGTCTGAAGCCCTTTTTGCATAGAACGATTCATTTACTGTCAAATTTTCCACCGTAAATTCTACATAGAAATCAATGTCATACAGAGAAAAAAAAACGTACTTAGAAGTAGCTCCTCTATGTATCAAGCATCTGTCGTACTTTGTAATATTTGTGTGGTAATCTTCCGTTCGGAAGATTTGACAATTATTTTCAGACAGAGCCATCTATTTCTTATAATAATAAACATGAAACTAACCTCTCAACTCGCGAAGAGATTCTTGGCAGCTCTGTATTATCCAATTTTTCACCACACACACATATTACGATATATTTGTATAAGTTAACACTTCACCATTCACTGAAAATCACCCACCGCGGGTCCGCGCTTTCAATTACACAAGGAGACGAGGACGCTCAGTAGTACCAAAATATCATAATGTTCAGTAAAGTCAGTCCATTTCCTTAAAGTATGTACACTGTATGTAAATGAAGCAAAAATAACTGTTATAAACAACATAGTACTTTTCATTCACCTATAGGTTGTTTCTATATATTTATTTACTTTTATACAAAAGTCAACGGAAGACAGTATCACCCGAGTCTACTTACTTTTTCGGCCTTGTGAAGATGGCTATCCGTTGCCACCTCCCTCAACGCATCATGCAGTCAGGAATAATTGATACTCATTGTTGCTACATCTTTTTAATTCAAAACATACTGAACGCAGGCAATATTTTATGTAAATTGTTGGTATGTTATTAATTGTAAATATCCAACTTTTATATGAATATCTATTAGTTGGACATCAGTTATTTATTAAATTCTATATCGTAAGGCCGAATGCTATATAATGGTATAGAGATAGTTATGTGTACGCTACGAATGCTGCAGCCGAACTATTTCGAACGGCTGTCATGGCATGGGGGGAGATGTGATGTGGAATCAGCCATAACTGTTTACAGTGCCTATTTCACTTGTTGAGAATAATATGAAACTGCAAAGTCTGATGCAGACAGACCAATAAACAATGTGTAGTATGTAGTATTACGATAAGTTACATTTTCTAAGTTATTTTATTTTACAACAAGAAATATAAAAAACGTGCAAATTTGTTAATCATTAATCTACGTATATGGGCAATATAACTTTTTTTAACGTAAATATTAAGAAATTAATTATCAGTGATACCCACGCATAATAAATTAGGGCGACCCAGACATAAAGAATGAAAAAACAGGGCACTGATTCCGGGGAAAGCACAGAAATGTCCATTTATATTTACATGTTAAAACATTAAGGGCCGTATTCATAGACATTTTTAGCGCGGGCTTCCGGTGGATGATCAGCTTTTTTCGTATTCATAAACCAGTGTTAGCGGTAGGATATGATTTGAATTCTGTACAAGTAACCAGTGGATAGCCGGGGCTAGCTTAGTACGCTCGTAGCGCGTGCTGCGAAATGTCTATGAATAGCACTCTAAGTAGTTAATTTATACTTATATTCATATTTTTTATACGTTCCGCAAAAAATTGATTCCTCAGATGCACCAGCTTAACATCCTTCGGATCGAACCGAAACGTACAAATAGTACCTAACTAAGGGTTCTGAATCGAAGTGTAGTCGGGAACTTTCTATGCAGTGACAATATAATGTATTACATCATTTTGTAAACTTAGTATCACATCAACTGAAATAATTCCCCTAGCGCACACAAAAAATAAACATTTCTTCCTTCGAAGGCAGGTCTAAATTCTAACCCTGCTGAGTGCTCCATCAAATTCCAGAAATAATGTAATATTTACGTCAGTAATATGATTAAAAACATGGAGAATAATATTGTCAGTGAATTAAAATATCTTCCCTCACTCGCATGTGCACAGAGTTCCTATGCAGACCGGTCCACAGTGCAGTGGGCCAGATGCTCAATCTGCAGGAAAAATCTCAATTTACCGATCCTCACAAAATCGACCATTTCTATGTTTATAGTTCGGATAAACATCTGTTTGTCAACATCCTTCAAGGAAAGGGTGAAAGGAACTGGTCATCTTATCCCATTATCTCCTGGCCTAATTGCCTCCTAAGTGGTACCTTGTTGGTATCACTTGTACGGTTCAGACCTGTCTTCTGACAGTTGACTAAACAACAACTTCAAAGAAATTAAGATTGCAGTAAGATTCAGCGGCGTGGAGAGACCTCGAAGTGAGCTTACAGATGAGGATGCGATACATTGGATACATTGCGAAAACTATTCAAGTTCTATATTGTATTACTTTGAAATGGACCATTTTTTCCCTGCCATTTTACTGATCACATTGAAGTTATGATTCAACTGGTTCTTCTCAGCGAAATCAAATGGGAGACGCCTAATATCATTGATGGTTAGGCCAAGGAACACTTTTTCTAACTGCAATAAATAGTTTTCTAAATCATTTCCCGGGTATTTTGTAAGAACTAGACCTCTGCCCATCACTTTCACATTCTCGTATTTTTTGAAAGGAGGTGTCGCTGCAGCAGTCGTTAAGTTCGAAATCTCCATTTCTAAAAGCTGCCATATCTCTCTCCAGTCGTTTTGACTCCTCTTTCCCTAAGTCTTCTTTTCAGCCATCTATAATAATGAATTAAATAGAAATATTAGTGACCGATTCTTATATTGTAATAGTACAAGTCAGGCAACCTATTAGTGGTGCAACATAGGCAACTAAGCCATTTTCCATATAACCAAGCTTTTCACTTCATTTACAGCGTATTCCGAATCTCAGCGCTGAGCAATCTGATGACATCACGGTATTCCGAATTTCAACGATGGCGTCACTGATGCTCCACCGGTGTCTCACCGGTGCCATCAGCTTGCAGACGTGATGGCAGTCTCCATCAGCCGTCATCAGTGAATCAGATTGGTTCTTGTATAGGGCGGGAATTAGCAGACGAATGACATCGTGCACTGTTGTGTCATGGCGGTGTGTTCTGCTTTGGTTCTGCTGTATTGTTTGTATGTTAATGGCTTATGAGCGAACATGTCAACGGACCAGTTATTACTACCGGTTCAAGAAATAAATTGTTTATGCTCTCTTTTCTTTGAACGAGATGGCAGTACGGAAATTTCGCAAACTTTTGCTAGCGTAGCACAGACAACTTATAGTCGCCATGACAGCCATCGATCCTTCCAGCCGTTTTGTTCCTATTTCGCTGCAACGTGACGTCATTGTTGTCCACCGGTCCTGTGAGATTCGGAATACGCTGTTATACAAGCATGCGAAAAATACGTGTTAGCATTACTTTATGTAATTTCTACTAAAATCGATAAAATACATAGCTACGCTCACAACATTATATTTTAACCATAAAATGCTTACAAAAATTCCAAAAATATTACTTGGATGGGTACAGTTTTCTATGGATTCTTCTTTTTACTTCAACGCAGTTGTAAACATGCCGATTCTTTCTTCTACCATGCTCAACTAGAAAGCAGTAACCAAAAACGCCACCAGAGGACAAGTAGCGCTAATAGTTTCCTGCAAATCGCTAGTGGTACAATATAGGAACGATACAATATAGCCAACTCTCCCTTATATATATATATATATATATATATATATATATATATATATATATATATAGATATAAACATTGAAATAAACCTAGCACAAAATGATCTAAGGAGTACTATATATTTCGAACTGTATTGAATTTTCGGGAAATTTTTAAATCTGAGCAATTTTCCCCTCATTTAGGCATCTTTGTAAAGTTTCAAAATTTCATAATAACAAAACATTTTATTCAGCAACGCTTTTTCTTAATCAGAATTAATATTATGGAAAAGTACAAGTGACAATGGAGTTTTGTATAATGCCTCTTTATGGTGCTAATATGAAACCCTTTAAGTACTTTAGAACATAAATGTATTAAATTTTCTTCCTGTGCACAACAAAATAATTTCTCTTCCCATTCTTCTACAATTATTCGTTTTGTTGCACTCTTTACGTTTAATGGTTTTGAAACAGACATGCTGATCGCCAGTTACAACTACTTGTCTATCCTGCAGAAGTCTGACATAAACTGCCGCTTGCCGACCGCTGCACTAGACTGTACACCAATAAGCCTGGCTTAAATCCCAAATCTATCCGCAGCGCATACGACGAGAAGGCTACTGTTGATAGTAATTCGTCCGTCTGGCGGCCTTGGTGCTATTCGACAGGAGTAGGCAACGTGCCGGTACCAGTTTTCCCTTCTCTTTTCCTCATCTCCGTCACCATCATCACACATTCCCTACACTGCACTAACATGAACACTTACATTATACCCTAGCACACAACACAATTGTCCACAGTTATACATCATACATAGCGTGGCCCGCCGAAGTGGTGTACAATTTGAAAAATTGATCACAGCCCTGCCATCTATACGCAATATGTGAAACCTAAATCACGCAAGTGAAGTGGGTAGGCATTGGATACACACATTTCGTTATTGTGTACCTTTTTATTTACACAATATGTTTAAAATAACTACCCTGCTGTTTTGCACAAAGCACTAAATGCCTCAAAGTTTTCTTGCACCCTCGACAGCATGAAGGGAGAGATATTTTCACTTGCTTCCCTAATTCTTACCACAATATTATTCCTGTTTTCGAGTAGAGTTTCGTAAATATTATAACCCAATTAGTCCCACAAAAGATATTCATGGACGTGAAATCCGGCGATCTTGGTGGCCACTCATGTAAAGGAATGTTAAGACCAATCCACCGACAATGTTAGTTTCTATTTAAAAAGTTTGAACAGGTGGTCTTGTTCCGTGAGCTGGATGACCATCGATTTGGAAGATAATACTCGGTAATATATTAAGAGAGACATAATCGAGTAACACACCAAAATGCTGGGTCAGAAAGGCCGAATACAGTGGGCCGTTACTGTTTTCATAGATAAAATAGGCCCAATAATCTGGTCGTTTATGATATCTCTCGGAACGGTGATGAGAAAGGGGTCTTGAATGTGCACCTGCTTCCTACTATGTGGATTGGCGTCTACGTAGTGGTGTTATTTGCGATGGTTGATTTTGCCCTCACTCCCGACTGTGCACTCATCTGTCCATAAAATTGTCTTACGAAGTTTTGATCAATATCTACTTCAAAGATACCCTAAAAATTCCATAGTGTTATTGTGGTATTGTGGTAATGATTTGGAAACCAACCTGCTTCACAAACCACATGCAAAATTCTTCGTGATGATGGTCATAGTCACTAGTTTCCAGCCTGAGTTGTGTGTCGCTCCATTGTCATTTAACTTGAAAACATACTAAACACAATATAATGATCAACATAATCAATTGTTTTCTTGTAAAAACAACAAAGAAAGTAACTAAGCCCCATTGTCATTTAACTTTAATACGTATTAAACAAAATATGAGATGTGAACGAAACGAAATACTACTGTAGGCCTATACTGCTAGTTTTCATTTTTTTGTTGTTGTTGATGGCTCTCGGAGTTTCTTTTATTAACTCCTCGGCCTCTTCTGCAGCAGTCACTGAGCAATCTTTAACGAATTCCTCATCTTTTAGCTATAAGCCAGGATATTCGATAACTTGCGCGTAATATTTTCTGTCGAGAGGTTTCATTCTGGGGTGCATTTGACTCCGATTTCAGTTCATTAGGCCTAAGTCTACATTCTCTCTCCAATCCTAAGAGAAATAGATTTAAAAATATGTTACAGAACTGATGAAATCGCATCAAGTAGGCCTAATATGCACTCATAGTTTTAAATAAGTAAGTTCAGTTCCAGATGCTTAATAAAATAATAACTAAACCCCGAACATACCATAAACATAACTTGTTTTATATCTTTTCACAGATATTACGAAAATATCTTTTAAAATTGCAAATAAATACCTGTAAATCATTCGCTTTATGCTTCCTATCAAAGTGGCGTTTAATATTGAAGCGTTTTATATGCGCAATTTTAAACCCACATATTAAGCAGCAGACTTTCTTCTTTTTGTAAGTAACGGAAATTATTTCTGCCACTCTTTCTGAAACTGACGTCCCGAGATCGAAGCCATACCCGCCACTGAATGAAGCGTGTCTTTACGAAGCACCAGGCGGAGGAGATGGTCGGTGGAGTGAGGCAAGGAAGCTTTGAGTGCAGTGGCCCTTCGGAGCCATTTTTTCCCATGATTGTTCTAAATACTGTCTATAATGAGAAGATCAATAATATAATAAATTAATAATATATGTATTTGCTATTTAATTCACATTTCAACAAGAAATAGGCTATAACTATGAACGTTTAATTCTATTTATTCGCTCAAATCGATGCTTAAGTAATAAAAACCTTTCTTAGCGCATATTATCAATAAGTAAGCTTTGTATTTCAGCTACGTCTAAGCTGGAATACAGTTCCTACTCTCATACTGTACCTGACGTCACAGCCCAGGGATACGTCCCGTCTGATACAACATAGAACCACATCTTACTCACACTCACTCTAGCCGGAACACGGTCATAGTGAGTGCTTTAAACCAGTAAAAAAAAGGTAAAGGTATCCCCGTAATATGCCATGAAGGCACTTGGGGGGCATGGAGGTAGAGCCCCATGCTTTCCATGACCTCGGCACTAGAATGAGGTGGTGTCGTCGGCACCACGCTCTGACCGCCTTTTACCCTCGGGAAAGACCCGGTACTCAATTTTATAGGAGGCTGAGTGAACCTCAGGGCCGTTCTGAAAGTTTGGCAACGAAAAAAAAATCCTGCGACCACCTGGGATCGAACCCCGGACCTTCCAGGCCGTAGCCAACTGCTCTACCAACTGAGCTACCCAGTGAAGAGTAAAAAGTCGTATTATTTACTTAACGTAACATTTGTATTTGTGGCGAAGAAAAAATGTTCGAAGTATGAAAGGCTGGAGGACTTAATTCAGGAGTTCGGAGCCAATAATAATTTACATTACATGTAAGTTGTGCAAAGTAGATATAAAAGTTACAAGAAAACAGTGTATTGAAAGACACTGCAATACAAAAAGGCATAGAAATATAGTTGAATGTAACTCAAAACAAGCAGTACCATCAAACTCTGAGAGAGAGTACGATAAGAAATCCATGTTTTGCAGGGATCTACAGTGAGTGTAAAAAGTATTCGCACGGTGGGTAATAAAAATATATAGCAATAATAAATGTGCTTCATATCCTATACTCTCAACTTGTTAGACATGAACATAAGTTACGCGCAAGTATACACATTCTCTGTTATTTGTGTACATATAAACACAAAATTCATTGCACAATTCTCACAATAAACAATTACGTTTGATTAAAACACAATGATGCCAAACAAAAATAGGAAGAAAAAGTATTCGCACACTGGTCACACATTAGTCAGTTCCTTTTCAATTTCAATATTTCGTAAGGTAGCCCTTGCATTTTACAATAGCCTCTAACCTTCTGGGAATAGAATTAACTAAATTTGAAGTAATACTTGCTGGAATGTTCCACTCTTCTATGACTGCAGTCTTTAGAGACTCTTTGCTGGTAATATGCCTGGTTCTAAGTCTTATTTCTAAATAATCCCAAAGGTCTCGATTGGGTTGATGTCTGGTGACTGGGGAGGTGTCTGAAGGTATGAAGGGATGCTATAGAGAATCCACAGTCGAGTATTGTGGGTCGTATGTTTGGGGTCGTTGTTTTGCATGAATATGAAATTGTTCCTGATGCCCAATTTTTGGGCGCTAGGCACTACATGATCCTTCAGAATATCAGTGTAACGTTGGTGATCCATACTGCCCTCTACAAAAGGCAACGACTCCACTCCTGCACCCCCATACTAGTACTCAAACTCCACTGTGGGATAAAGATTTTTCTTTTCCAGTTCAGCATTTTTTTTTCTCCACACAAAACTTCTTCCATCAGACTGAACTTACTTTCATCAGTGAAAAGCATTCTGTTCCAAAATTCTTGGGGCCGTTTAAGATTTGTTTCAGCAAACTTTAACTTATTAACTTTATGATGTAGTATTTCCTATGGGCGATTCTACCATGGCATTCGCTGCTCCTTAGGAAATTTCGGATTGTACTGTTACATACACTTATACCGAGATCACATTGAAGCTCTGCGGCACTAATATGTGGATTCTTTTTAATTTTTCGTATGATTGCTCTGCCACTATATTCGTTTATTTTTCTCTGACAGCCACTTCTCCTTAAATTTTCGTTAGAATTTCTTTCCCCGCATCTGACTATGATTCTCTTGATGGTTGACTTACCTCTATTCACAATCGTTGATATTTCACTCAGAGTTTTACATTGATTGTGCAGACGAATAATAGCAGCCCTTTCTTTCTTAGAAGTTTCTTTCCCTCTTAGTCCCATTTGACGTGATAGCTATATACTACTTGGGATTCTAGAATCAAACTGACTTGGAACATGCATAAGGAGTGTTTTCTTAGTACCATGTGCCTACTGCGTTCCGCATGAGTGCTTTTATTCGTAAACAGAGTTGAGTTTGCGAATACTTTTTATGCTGTAATTTTGTTAGGCATTCAATTTATTGAACTATGACAGAACCTACACGCAAAATTATAAAAATCCATTGTGTGTATTTGCTATGTGATGCACTATTATTATACGTGAACAGTTTATTTCATACCAAGAATTAATAGTATTTCATTTAGATCTCAATTTGTAGTAAAAACGTCGTCGTGCGAATACTTTTTACATTCACTGTATGTGCCATAATGGTCAATGCCAACAGCCCTTCCGCTTAATAAATTGAACAATAAACACTTTAGAGAATTTCTAGAAAAGTACAGGAAGGAAAATATATTCCAAGTGAGCCCCAACTCCGTCAGCACTTTGTACCCATACTTTTGCCACGCTGGTAGGCCCTGGCCAGCTTCCAGCTGTTGCGCCGTTAGATTATAAAGTCAGTAGTTGCTCTACTTTTATTTCAGGTTGGATGTACTCTACGAACATGCAGTAAGAACATGTTTGTCTGTCTCTTTCTCTGCTGCATCACCTGGGTTCCACCTACTATATAGACTAATTACCCGCAACTGAGTCTTTTCGTAGCTTATACTAAGCTTATCAATAAGTGTCTCCCTTTGTAGCTGTGTGGATACTGCCAGTGGCGTAGCTAGAGTTGAGCTTAAACGATATTTTCAAGTATCTGTGACAACTGTGACTGTGACAATTAAATATCTGTGACTTTTATCTGTGATTTTGTCACACCGATATTTTATATCGCTAAGTAAGCACAATATGCATGAATTATACCGATATTTTGTCACACCGATAAAAATTAACAGGAAATATTGAAGAGCAGTGCAATGTGAATACGATTTCTCTATACACATGTCACACCTCAGTGGTTTATATGGGAAAATCCAACAAATAAATTATGTACATGTACCATTAACAAATAAATACTAATCTAACTCAACAGTAACATGTAAAAAGTTAACCTCATATACCAAGAGGTTATATCGTAGTTGATTGTAGATATGGAATCAGTTGATAATTTTTAATGTAGTTGGGTACGGAGAAATTGAGGTTATGTGATTATCCTAATCGTTTTAAAAATTGATCCTTTTTATTGTATATAATATAATCGATAAATTATTTTAAGTCGTGTATTAACATTATAATATTGAGTCAGAATAAAAATTAACGAAACATAAGTATTCGGAAAAACAATAGAAAATAATTACAGAACAAGACAGTTTTTCAGACAGGATTTTACACAAGATAAAGTATTGGTAACCAATGGTAATATTATTATTATTATGTAAATCGTGTAATCACTATATCATTTATAATAAGATGGTGAAACTAGCGCTGAAGTAGTTTCGGCAATTTCGGATGTGAAAATCATTGCATTTATAAGGATTTTTTTTGTGGAGAGACAGTTGCTCAGGTTAAACTAGCGCTGAGGTAGTTTCGGTGATTTCGGAAGTGAAAATCGTTGAATTTGATTGTTTGTGGAGATGCAGTTGATCGTATATCCAAGGCATAACAAAGTCTAAACTAACCAAACCTAACCTGTCACAGATTCGTATATGCAAGGTGTATAAGGGGAATACGAAGGAAACTACATCAAGGTTAGTTTAGTCAAATAAGTTTTATCTCGTTCGGTTTTAATTCTATAGGTGCTGTTGTCGGCTTGTGAGAAATGCTTCGAAAGTTCGGAAGAGCATAACGTTCAGTGACACGGAGTGAACTAACATGATTTACGTTTGATACCCCTTATTTTCAAATGTAATTAATTATCCCATTTATGTGTAAGTGTAGGTCTATTTTAAAAGTGTGCAAGGGCAATGAGAACGATTTGTTGGAGCAATTTCTGCTAGATGTCAGATCTTTTTGGAATTTATAAAATTGACAATTTTTGCTAACTACCCCATATTATTATATTTAAAAGTTGAAAATTACTTGCTAGTTGATGATTTTAACAATATCTAGATAAATATCACTAAATATCAAGTTTAGAACATTGATTAGGCCTATTAATTGGGTGAAATAACACCCCACACGAGTACCAATGTTAGAAAGCACTGTGCGATTTCCTAAGCGTTAATAACCATAAACAACATACCGGCAATGAACTTATTACGAATAATTTTATTTTAAGTTTAATTATTTTAATTAATACTATCCTGCACTGTTCGTGTTAGAGCTATACATTAAAACTGGATCATACATAAATGAGAGAAGTACATGTAAAGCTATTAAAATAATGTAGGCTCCTGTAACTATTCTGTTTGTAATTAATAGTATAACTAAAAAAAAAAATATTGTTACTGCGTAAAAATTGAGTGGAAAATACTTATACATTAATATATATTCACAGTAATATGAAAATGTGATGATCTCGGGGGAATATATAAAATATTTATAAAACATATATTCAGACTTAATATGAAAACAAAATGTCAGATTCATGATTATATTATTATAATGTCGCTAATAACTTTGCAACACATCATCACTTTGAAAAAAATAATATTGAACAAAATATCACGAAAAAATAATCAAATACCACCGCCCGATTGCTGTTATTGTATCATGCGCATGCGCAAACCCACGACGTAGAGGAGAAAATATCAGTCGCAGACGTTGCAACAGTCACAGAGTACTGAATACGGAGCAGATTTCGATAGCGATATTTTGTCACAGATATTTCGCGTCATCAGTCACAGGTTTATCTGTGACAAAAAATTACCTGTGACAAAATATCGGTTTGTGAAATATCGGCCATCTCTAGGCGTAGCATGAAATTTTGAGCAGGGGAAGCTAACTCAAGTTGTCTTTCATGCAATGTGAGAAAATGTATTACAAAAATACAGTCTTAAAATAAATAGTAGTCAATGTCAAGTCAGCAGTCGAAGATTGGTTGGAACATCGTAAGTAACACCAATAAGGCATGACCTCAAATGATACGTAATAAAATACGATTTCACGGTTTACACATATCTCTAACAAATAGACACGTATACGTATAACATTAGCTCACTCCCTGTCATACTTAGAGAAATCACAATATTAGTATCATTACGTAAGTATGCGTCTGTCTTTTGGTTGTGTCCTTCATTGACAGCAAGGGAGTCGGTCATTTGTTTTTTAAATCACACTTTTGTTCGTAAGTCAGTCTTGATAATACAATTGTCCTAAAAAATTCAAGTAAATTAGTGTCAGGAACTGTTATTTCGCTCATTATTTATTATATCAGCCACAATGCACACTAACACTTCAACTGAACACAACTGACGAATAGGGATAACTCGGAAACTACTTATTTTAAATGTTAAAGCTAGCTTCTTTTCGAACCTTGCGACTAGGGTAGCTTAGTTAGAAGGGATGGAAAATCTGCGGGGTGGATTACACAGAAGAAACCGGTCTGCTTGGAAGCTGGTGTGTGCAGGCTTCTTGTTTACTGCTGCATCACAAATAATCCTGAGCTGCCGCATCACAATATTTAACGCGTAAATATAAATTCTATTAAAATTAATAAATAATTTTCTCCATATACTGCAGGTTTATTATTAAATTATTATTAACTGGGGAAGCTAAGCTTTTTAGCTTACATTGACGCTACGCCACTGGATACTGCAAGTGGTTTTCAACACAGGACTGAATATTCATCCGCTGTCTTGTTATTGCTCTGTGTTATCTCTGCGGTGGCCCTGCGTCATGCCGATACCGTGATAGGAAGGTCCGAATGTGTCCACACTATCCGTAGTGGTGTGTAAGTCGGAAAAAAGCGGAGGTTTAGCGGAATAAGGAATAAGTTCATCTAAGTGTAGGATTTCCCCGAATTGCGATAGACCACTTCTTCACATATTTGACCACCAAATCACGACAGCAGGCACTGAAGGTAGACTAAAAGGTGAAAATCTGCCTATCTGCCAGTCTTCTTTCAGAGCAGACCGCAATTATGCGGCAATATTATGCATGGTACGTGAAGCAAAATTCTCGTAGTTGAAATATTATGATATATCAGTATTGTTTACGTACAGAGTAGAAAGTAACTAATATAAAGTAACTAGAAAATAAATGACCTGGGCCGGCTTTAAGCCGTTTGGGCCGATTTATCCCATTTGGGCCCCACGCCTATGGAGGCCTCGCAATGATTTTTATTCTCAGAACTTATCTGCGGATACTATAGGAAAATGCGCAGCAGGTCTGGAAGTGGCAATGACAGAAGTGACAGTAGAACAGACACAAGAATAAGTGAATAACATAAAGTTGCTAATTTAAATGGTTACAGGTTTGTGGAGTGAGGTACTGAAGACAATAATTCTTTCAACTGAAATTAAAATCCGCATTATTTTATTTTTATTGCTCTTCGGATCTTTCGGATCCTAGTGATTGTTGCGAAAGAAGAAAAGTTTTTCCAAGCTTAAAAAGATCAAAACTTATTTGACATCAAAGAAAAGAAATACAATCCAACAAAGGTATCATTTTGATATATCGTATTATTGAGCAAAATTATAAATAAATAAAAATTATAAGCAGACAATAAGGAATATTAATAACAATAACAATAACAATAATAATTTTAGTTGGTGTGAAATTAAAAGAAATAAAACTGTGATTCCTAATTCTCCAAGAACAACCGATGTCTTTAGACTAACAACTGGACATAAGTCCAGTATCTCTTCGGAATTAGGGTTTATACTATACTTCTCCATAACGTGTTCTCTGTAGGGAAGAAGATTCAACTATGAACTTATTAAACTGCACAGCTCTCAACATTTCAGAAAATAAAAGTTGTTAATAAAATCGCAGATGTTTACTGGTATATTAGAAAATTAATGAGGAAAATCCAATGTTGCATGTACCTGAATAATTACTATTTGAGATCAGTAATGCAGCAAGAAGGTTTGGACAATTTGATAAATTTTATTCTGTCCATTGAATATGAAAATTACCTGGAGATTGTTAAATTTAGACAAGATTCTGAAAGTCCTTGAAGACAACTTTTCCACATTGAAGGCAGTAATATTAATATGTCTTTTTATTATCTATTCATATGTAGTGGTAGGGCTAATGAGAGTTAATAAAAATAAAAAATATAAATTGCTTCGTAATAATGATGTTCTTACATTTTTATTAAAAAGAAGTGTAATATTTTCACAGAGAATATAATAAGTGATTTTCTACCTATTTATACTATTCAAAGAACCGTAATCAACATATCGCATAGTTTGTTTACAGGTACGTTTAATTTGCACTAAGTCACAGCCTTTTTCTAAATGCATATTGATTGATTTTCTTTGAATTATACATTACTACTGGCTTGTGCAGCAAATGCTGCAAACTAAGTTAATTAGAAGTTCAAATTAAAATTTTTACAACTTTATTTCCAATGAAGAATACCAGACATTTTGGAAGTTATTTGCTTCCATGATAATGAAACATACCCCTCTGAATGGTTTTCTTCATGCTGAATACTTTTTATTGAACCTATACGTCATCAGTTCTTGAGTTTCAATGAGACAACGCAGGTAACAAAGTCAGGACGATCAGTCCGTTTTTCATGTGGAAGTGAAGCAGTAGCTATTTCAGGTCATTGCGAATTGCAGGTGAGAGTTATGAAAATATCAGATTTGCCATGTTTTCCAATAATAGACATAGCCTCTTGGTGTAGCTACTGCATGTTTCGTGAACTACCTTGAAATGTAGAGGGTAGAATAACTTTTTCCTGAGAGATCTTGCTAAAGTGATCGGGACACTACAACATTTTGTAGGCCTCTTGTTTTATCAGTAAGTAATACCTTTTGGTCTTCCGTTAGGCATTGTAATTTTTGCGTTTCCTCCAGATATTACTCAAGAGAATCACAAACATAAATATCTACATCACTTACATACAAATGGCTTTTAAGGAACCCGGAGGTTCATTGCCGTCCTCACAAAAGGCCACTATTGGTCCCTTTCATGAGCAAGATTAATCCAGTCTCTACTATCATATCCCACCTCTCTCAAATCAATTATCATATTATCCTCCCATCTACGTCTGCCTCCCTCAAGGTATTTTCCCTTAATTTCTTCCAACTAACACTCTATATGCATTTCTAGATTAACCCATACGTGCTACATGCGCTGCCATCTCAAACATCTGGATTTAATATTCCTAATTATGTCAGGTGAAGAATACAATGTGTGCAGTTCTGCGTTGTGTAACTTTCTCTATTCTCCTATAACTTCATCCCTCTTAGCCCCAAATATTTTCCCAAGCATCTTATTTTGAACATACTTAATCTCTCTTCCTCCCTCAAAGTGAGAATCCAGGTTTCACAACCATAAAGAACAACCGGTAGCATAACTGTTTTATAAATTCTAACTTTCATCTTTAAATATCTACACCACACCACCATTAAATATACTATCGTAAAGACCCATACCACTTGATTAATAACTATATAAATATTTCATTTCAATAACAATATTGTTATATTACTTAAGTTTTGTATAGACTACTATATAGCCGTCACTCAGTAAATAGCATAGAAATGAAGACCTAACTTCAAATATTCTGTACGCCTACTTATATAAACATAAAAGATTTCATCATCAATAAAGCATTAGTCTGTATAATTAGTGACAAATACATCATGGCATTCACTATAATAATATTTCATTTTTAATTATAATGTCATCAAACATTCCTCAGATTTGTAGTTTTTAATATCCAATACATAGACAGCTGTACTCAGAAAATTACACACCAGACACACTGACCTGTAAATTCTTTTTAGTAAGTCTTCAAGTTTTTGATTATCAACTTTACAGAAACATTATGAAAAATGTACACAAATGAAGATCGACAGTCGCCCTGGGTGGCTAAGTTAGTATAGGTCTTAGCGCTGGCCTTCTATGTCCGAGGTTGGGGTTCGATCCTGGCCCAGTTCGATGGCATTAAAGTGTGCTTAAATGCGACAGCCTCATGTCACTAGATTTAGTGGCATGTAAAAAAAATCCTCTGGGATAAAATTCCGGCTCACCGGAGACGCTGATATAACCTCGGCAGTTGCGACAGTCGTTAAATAAACCATAATTTTAAAGATCGACATATTGGAATTATGATGTGAGAGAATCTGAGTCATCTGAACTCTAAATATATCAGCGATTCTGCAGGTCTTAGCCTTCAAGTGATATTGTTTATTTTAGTGTGTTTGTGTTTTGTTTTATTGTGAAAACCCATTATTTCTCAAAATTCTCGACAGATGGATTATGGAAAATAGGAAAATGATGTAGGAAAATTGACATTTCATTTAAAACTACCATTTTTCCGAAAAAATTTTGGTTCCAAGCTTCAAAATGAGGGGTCATTTATTAAAAACTGTTCAGTCGTTTTCCCTTTATTTCAATTAGCAATTCAAATTATATATATGTATATATATATATACAGTATAAATGTGACGCACCGTAGCTCCGTGTTCAAGGGAGCTGCTCTCGGGCAAGGGTGCAGACAGCAAGTGGTCGAGAGCGCGGGGATGCGTGCAGTGGCGCAAGTCGTGTTTTACTCAGTGGAGCGGCTTTTATATATATTTTCAAATAAATGCTTTTCAAATAAAAATTTTCAATTTAGCTGTATACAAGAATTGTTATTTAATATTATGCAAATTTGGCTTTCATGTAGATGCTTCCTGTGAACCAGGCCTTAATAATTTCAAGAGAAAAATTGTTCCGGAGCCGGGTATCTATCCCGGGTCCCTTTGCTTATCGCCCGCGGCCGAGTATATCCACACAACTCAAATGGGCTGACAAGATGCCAGAAACCCAAATTTGAGAGCACACAATTACCTATACGCTGATATTACTCCAATACACCTTGCACCAAACAAATTAATTAATCGCCACGTAGGTGTTGCTGGGTATAAAATGTAACCAACAGACCTTGCACCAATGAAATTTGTAATCCCCGCGCAAGTGTTACTGGAAATGAAATATAGCCAACATATATTGCACTAATCAAATTTGTATTCGCCGCGCAAGTGTTGCTGGGAATCCAATATAATTATACAACAAACACCAATCAAATTAAATAATCGCCGCGCAGGTCCTGATGGGAATAAAATACCAGTCTACTATATACAATTGCGAAGCTTGAGGTGTTTTTTTGCAAATCTCGTGATAAAGCGCTCCAAGCGGTTAGCAACTAGAAACAATAGACTGTCCATGGTCGACTTTGGACTGTGTCGTATTTCTATCGAGTGCTAGCTCGTTGCGTATTTCACATTGATGCTTGTGAAATGTTCGTTATTGGTTATAATGAAAATGTTAATGGCTAAAATATAATAATTGGAATAATAATATGGGACAAGGGGGAGACGTTTGTAGTGCTACAAATTGTAGCAACAGTAAGAGAAAGAGGCCAGAGTTATCCTTTTTCCGATTTCCGAAAGATTCAGAAAGGTTCCTGGGTTTCCACAAGAATGCTGTGCAGAAACAAAACTGTTAATTTGAAGTTCTTTGTGACTGTTAGAATACATTATATCCTTAAATTTCACAATGAAATGTTTCAGTCTAACCGACCGGTTAAAGTTCTGTCACTTAGGCCGCTAAATTTCCAGAGAAATAAAGGTTAGATCTACTTTTTTTTCAGAGGATATATTTTTAATTGTAGCTATTAATTTTGTTATTATTTTTATATGTTATTTCACTAAAGACGTAGAAAAAATTAAGCTTGTTTTAATGAAATTTATTGATCACGTTTTATTTTCAATTCTAGTGGGATTATTATTGCTTAGGCCTACTTTTTTCTTCAAAGGATATGTTTTTAATTATAGCTGTTTATTTTGTTGTTATGTTTATTTGTTGCTTTACTAGAGACGTAGAAAAAGTCTGTTACAATAAAATTTATTGATCACGTTTTATTTCCAATTCTGGTGTGATTATTATTGCTTAACTTCATCCCACTTTGTTAACTACGTAAGCCTACACTACAAGTACCGGTAAACGTAAGTTACTCCATTAATTCATGTTTCCATTATTATTGTTGTAAAGAGAAATGCAAATTAATATTAATTGGTTTCATAGTTAATTATCGCTATAATCTTGAATGAGTGAAGCTATTATAGTAAATTTCAGTTCGTTTTGCACAAAAAAATTTATATAAACTTATTTCTTGCAGGTATCTTCGAGTTAATGGTGGAATTTAATATACTTCATTAAAATAATAAATTAACTTTATGCATTTAATATTTCAATAATGGAAGGAAGGTGTTAATTTTTCCAAAAGAACACGACAACGAAAGTGTAATATATTTTGTCGGCTGCTAGGAGAGAGATCTGCGATGATGAGGCGATAGTAGCGATCCTAGTGGTGGGCAACTACCCATGTTTGCATTTTTACTACATATTGAGCTTCGCGACTGTGACAATACCTAGCACCAATGAAATTTGTAATCTCCGCGCAAGCGTTGCTGGGAATAAAATACTGCCAACATATATTGCACCAATAAAATTTGTAGTCGACGCGCAAGTGTTGCTGGGAATTCTATATAATTATACAACAAACACCAATCAAATTAAATAATCGCCGCGCAGGTCCTGCTGGGAATACAATACCCAGCACCAATTAAATTTGTAATCTCCGCGCAAGTGTTGCTGGGAATAAAATACAGCCAACATATATTGCACCAATCAAATTTGTAGTCGACGCGCAAATGTTGCTGGGAATTCGATATAATTATACAACAAACGCCAATCAAATTAAATCATCGCCGCGCAGGTCCTGCTGGGAATGCAATACCTAGCACCAATGACATTTGTAATCGCCGCGCAAGTGTTTCTGGGAATAAAATGTAGCCAACATACTTTGCACCAATCAAATTTGTAGTCGACGCGCAAGTGTTGCTGGGAATTCAATATAATTATACAACAAACACCAATCAAATTAAATCATCGCCGCGCAAGTTCTGCTGGGAATACAATACCTAGCACCAATGAAATTTGTAATCGCCGCGCAAGTGTTTCTGGGAATAAAATGTAGCCAACATACATTGCACCAATCAAATTTGTAGTCGCCGCGCAAGTGTTGCTGGGAATTGAATATAATTAGCCTATACTTCGAACATAAAGGGGAAAAAAGCTTGCTGGGTAGTGGCACCAGAGTTAAATCAGCTGATCTAGGACGGGAAAGCGAAATGGAATATGGAAAGTCCATTGTGTGTTTAGTGAAATACAAGTGTTTTGAATTGATTTTGGGGCAAAAAAAATGAGAAATAACGATAATATTTCGTAGATGGGTACACTTACTACTTATTAATAACCTCACTGCAATGTATTAAAGTGCGATAATGTTATTTAATGATGTTTATTTATTTCGTAAAATTTCAGTATACGATTTCTACACTGCCAGAAATTTATCTTAAGAAAAGAGCAGATTTGTCTGAGTTTGCCGAATGTGTATCATCACGCTTACGAATTTAAATACATAAAAACAAATAGGCCTACCTCAAGTTACCAAATTACCACAATTGTTTCGTGTTCCTCTTTCAGTTTTGCAGTCGAATCTTCAGTAGGTCTCAAGTTATTGCAAGAAAGTAATTACAGTGTGTCCTATTCAATTGTAAAAATGGTAATGTCTTGTGCAGCATATAATTGCACCCAAAGGTTTAAAAAAAAGGAGCAAGATATCATTTCACAGGTAAGGATTAAATTTGTAACTCTTAATAGTACATTAAATAAGGTACACATACAATAAAATACATACATACATACTAGACGGGCTGATATCATCATAATTGATCGGCAGAAGGATAAGGGTGTCATTCTTGATCCCACAATCCGTTTTGAGATGCATGAGCAACAGCCACAAGAGGTGTGTCGTGAAAAACAAGTCATATATGAGCCTTGTTGTCAGCATCTTGGAGCACAATACCACATTACACATTGGACAGTTTTTGGGCTCATGTTCGGTGCCCGTGGCACGATCCCACGTGAAACTTTAAATCAACTTAAACAATATAAAATTTCTGATGCAACGATTGATGCCATAGGATCTCACGTGTTAAAATCATCCTTAGCTATAATTAGTAATCATTTGTACCCAACAAAATTTTTATTGTAAATGATTTCCTACGTTTTCTTATCTTAATGTTTTTTCTTGTTCTTTCCAAATGTCACAAAATTGTTTTATTATTCTTTATGAATTGATTAGTAGGCCGATCTATCGAACCCTTATTTAGGGCGGCTTTTGTTTAAACAAATTTCATTCACTTTAATGCCATAGTTGTTGACGAGCGAGTGTTGTATCATTCACATAGTGCATTGTGTTTGTGACAAGGCTAAGGTTCTTGGCTAAAATAGCGCTGAGGTAGTTCCCTTATACACCTCGCATAATATATAGGCTATGTGTAACTAATGAAAGTTATTGACGTACAAGTGTTGCATCATTCACATAGTGCACTGCGTTTATGACATGACATTGTTTAACATATAACTAACATAACATGGTCGCTTCTAACCTAATTGTTTACTTTATCGATACCGTAGTTGTTGACGTAAAAGTGTTGCATCGTTCACATAGTGCGTTGTGTATGACATGGCGTTGTTTAACATACATTATATAAGTAATTAACATAACATGGTTGCTTCTAACCTAACCTAGTAATTATATACTTTATTGATACCGTAGTTGTTGACGTGTAACTATTGCATCATTAACATAGTGCATTGTGTTTCTGATATGGTGTTGTTTAACATATAGGCTAAGTAACTAATTTCCGAAGAGTGAGGAGTAGTCTAAAGCATGGCTGGATGGAAGTCACACAGAAAGAAGTGGGCAAATAGTGGATACGAACGGTATCGAGAAAGTAAATAAAACCAACTTTGTATAAATAGCCAGTGAAGCTATCGTTGAGGTAGTTCTGGTGATTTCGTGTGTGTGTGTGTGTGTGTGTGTGTGTGTGTGTGTGTGTGTGTGTGTGTGTGTGTGTGTGTGTGCGTGCGTGCGTGCGTGTCTGTGTGTGAGAGAGAGAGATCGTAAAAAAAATCATTCACAGTATAGCAATTAATTTTACAATAGAATCTAACCTAACCCAACCCATGAGTGATCTAATCTAAGAAATTACCAACTTATTTGCATGTGCACTTTCATATGTTCATTGCCCTTAAAACGGGAACGTTGATGCTTTTATGGTTGCCCATATTATAATATTATTAAACAAAATTTTAAAAAATTAAATTGACTTTTCATAAATGATGTAAATAATTAGGCAAAACAGCAGGATCTGAGAGATTTCTTGGTTGTGTAAAACATAGAATGTTTCCATGGATGTTAAATTTAGAGTGTCAGGTATAGTATAGTTATCCATCCATCATGGCTCCTCCTGTTTTCCTAATACTGTATTTGTCTGTTATAGCTATGTTGTTGAATAAGGAAGCAAGAATTTAACTATTATTTTATTTTTCTCCTTAGACTGCATTTTCTGGTCCTGCAGAGGAGCTGTTTAAAAGAATGGTAAAAGGAAAAAAGATACTTATTCTCAGCAACTACGAAGTTTTGCCCTTACACTACATTTTTATTCAGCAAAAGCATACGAATATGTGAGGAAAACATTTAATACATGTCTTCCACATCCCCGTACCCTAAGAAGATGGCACCAGCATATTGATGGTTCACCTGGCTTTACACAGGAAGCATTAACAGCGCTTAAACTAAAAGCTGAAGAATCTGAAACATCAGGTAAATCAGTTGTGTGCAGCCTTCTCATGGATGAAATGGCCATTAGGAGTAAGATTGAATGGGATGGTAAGGAAACATGTGGCTATGTTGATATGGGAACTGAGATTGATGACGATTCACTACCAGAGGCGAGGGAGGCACTTGTGCTGTTAGTGAATGCTGTTAACGATTGTTGGAAAGTTCCAGTTGGATACTTTTTAATTGATAGTTTTTCAGGAGAGGAGAAAGCAAATTTAGTAACAAATGCACTTACAATGTTACATAATACTGGAATTCATGTTGTTAGTTTCACGTTTGATGGTGCTGCCAGCAATATAACAATGACTAAATATCTAGGGGTTGACATCTATCAAAATAGTGCAAAGACCTTTTTTTCACATCCAGTTACAAATGAACCAGTGTTTATTTTCCTTGATGCATGCCAGGTAAGAAACTCCTTAGCCAGTTTAGGTGTGATATACAACAGCGATGGCAGTGCAATAAAGTGGGATCACATATTAAAGCTAGTTGAGAAGCAACGTGAAGAAGGATTAACTCTGACTACTAGGGTTAGAAAGCGTCATGTCAATTGGGAGTCAGAAAAAATGAAAGTTAAACTAGCTGCCCAAACTTTAAGTAATAGTGTATCCCAGGCACTTAATTACTTAAGAAACACTGGGTATGAAGAATTTCAAGACTCTGCCCCTACAGCCGAGTTCGTTGAATTATTCAACAATATCTTCGACATTTTGAACAGCCGCAATCTGTTGAAGAAAGGCTACAAGAGTGGGTTTTCCCCAAAGACTCAGGAATTGATTAAAGTGTATGTACATAAGGCAGAATGTTATATACTAGGATCAAAGGTTTCTAGTCCTACTGGAAGCTCTGTTGTCCAATCAAGGAAAAAGACTGTTTACTATGTTCTCTTCCTCTGTCTTCTAATCTCTTCACAGTAGGATCTAGATTTGTATTTGACTTTTTGTTTCTGTTATATTTTGTATCTTATACAGTTGTGTTTAATATGGTATTTAATACCGTAGTTGGGTTTAGGTCATATACTGTGATCCTTACCAAGTATCTGCAATTCTTTCATAGTAGGGCCTACATTTATATTTAACTTTTGGCTCTGTTATATTTTGTGTCTTGTGTATATTTTGTTTAATCCCTAAGAGTTGAGATTTAGGCCAAGACTATACAAATATTTTGCATGTGGGCATAATTATTACTTACTGGTACTATGATATCCTTAACCAGTGTCTGTATTTCTTCCATATATTTAACTTTCGGCTCTGTTATATCAATATGTTGAACAGCAACTTCATGCCGGTATGTCAGAAAATTCAATTTTACAGGAGAGCGAAAAAAAAAAAATTAGTAATATTGAAAAGGAACAAATATCTGACGCAAGAGGACATTTAAATTTCTTCTTCTCAAGTTTCTATTCAAGCTTTGACTTAAAATATGTTTGCAGAGGATTCGGGAAAATTTCTTTGATAAGAATTAAGTGAAACCTGCTTTTGTTCATATTTTTGCCATAACAAGGTTGCTGTTGAACACCAATATTTTGTATCTTGTGTACAGTGTGTTTAATACCTAATAGGTGGGGTTCAGGCATAGCTATACCAATTTTTCCCATGTATGCCTAATTAACTTTTTGGTTTTGTTACATTTGTATCTTGTTATTTTGTATCTTGTGCACATTGTGTTTAGGGTCATTCCATGCCAATGCAACCAAAGGGTGATGCATAAACACCACCAAATTAGCTCTTTGGAAAGTCTGAAAATTAGAAATTTATTTGTCATATTTCAACATGAAATCCAGTTTTTATTTCCAGTACAGTGAAATGTACATTTATGCATTATTATACAATGAAAAAAAAAGTCCATGACTTGTTGCAAAGAAATGTCATTTAGCCTTTACCATGGAAGTATTTTGTATGGATCAGTATACCTGTGAAATTCTTATTTATTTATTTTTTTCTAGCAGCACCATCAGAAAAATAAAGTATATTTTGCATATTGGGATGCCTTTTCCTAAGATACTGAGTTAGGCCTACAACTTGAAAGTACTGGACAGCTACAGTGCTAATTATGTTCCAAATGATCACTAATGTTGCACATAGATATGAGATTCCTCAGATTGAGGTTGTGGCTATACTACATCTCAAGTCTGATTAGTGAAATATGTTACTAGTCAGTGATGTATGCAGTGGAGGGGGAGGAACTGGAACTAAAACAGTTTCACTAATGTAATTACTTATGTTTTAATAATAGATCTGTTTAATACATTTTAAACCATACCTGTGATGTAAGCTCCTATTAATATTTATGTTTGTTAATAAATTGTGACAAATAACTTCAAAACATCCATAACAAATTTGAGAATGCACCATTAAGGTAAATTATTTCTTATATATTTCAGTGATTCATACTCTGAAACAATGCTCGTGCCTGTAACTCACAATAAAATTCCCGAAATTAGTGTCAAATATAAATACTGGTATTATGTTCTTGAAAACTTCCTATATTCTGTTTCCTTAACCTTTTTATTTCAGGTGGACTAACAAGTGAAGAGATCTTTAGGTAAGCTTACCATACATCCCATAAAAAATGGGATAGTCTCCTTTCTTGGCCTAGGTGTCCCTGATAAATGACCTGATAACAAAGGAATTAAACATAACCCCCAGTCACGAACACATCAACAATTATAGACAGAATTGGCTCCAGCATTGTCAACAGGATGGACCGTTCCAGATTGCCTCGACAGATCCTCAGCTACATACCTCAAGGGAAAAGATCTTTGTGTCGGCCCTTAAAAAGATGGAAGGAGACAGTAACAGGCCACTAGGCCAACTGCTTGAATGGCTGATGATGATAATGTTTGAATTTGAAATCAGCAAACGTAAATGAACTTGGTATGAAGGGTAGGGTGAAGTGAAGAAAAAAAAAATTGAGTATGATTATGTAAATAATCGAGACTTATCCATGTTACCAGCCATACTCTTTTACTCCTACCTTCTGTGCTGACTCTACCAAACATCCTATGTGCATGTGCTATCATCTATACCCCATAGCACAGTTAATATCTTTTCTTCAGTTAGTGACCAAGAGCTGGCCTTAGTAATGAAAGAATCATGATTATTAACCCACTTTGTAGCATACAATGATTTTAGTTGTCTCTTTCGGTGGAGAGAGTCTGCTTCAGTAATAACAGTGTTAAGTACAGCCACTCTCTTGGGCAATGCTGACAAAAATGTAGAAATTGAACTCGGTATTCCCAGCTGGTTGTTTAAGTATGGCACATTGCAGAGTGTAGAAATGCACAGGTTGATTTCAGGATTAAAACAGTGTGTATAGAGGGCTCATCTTTTAAGATAGATACTGCAAGCCATTAAATTTCCCCGACATATTACACACACTACAATATCTTTGTCCATGAACATCATTGTAGTTTAGACCCAGGACCTTCAATTCCTTTATACATTTCGTAGAGTTCATTGAAATTAAAAGAAATTGTCTGATGCTGGTCAGCGATGTATGCAATGGATGGAGTAAAGAACAGGCCACCCTACCCCATTTCCTGGTCTAGTTGCCTCATAAGTGGTGCCTTGTTGATATCATTTGTGTGGTTTGGATAGTTGACTAAACAACAAGTAAGATCGTCATATTCACATATCTGATTGTCATCTGCTCTGTTGTGCCTATGTCTATGAAAATATTTCACAAGATTAATGTGTCTGATTATGACCGTGCAAGTAACTTCCCTACAGATAAGATTAATTAATTTTGTATAGTAGGACTTATGGTGCAATTGAGACTTTGTCTCTCAAATTGATTATGTAGATCTTTAGCTCCTGCATCCATTATAAAACCTAGAAGCCCTCGAAAAATGTCCTAAGTACGGTACTTGATAGAACTGGCTCGACTGAGGTAATAACATTTAATGGATCATTGCCACGATGGCGCCTCTTAGTGGTAAATAAATGCCAGGCAGGGAAGTGTTGTTTTTATTATTGGAATCTGTTTCCTTTTGTCTTGATTATTGCTACCTTGTCCTTATTCATTAAAATTTTAACTGTCTTTAGATTTTGAAGAACTGAACAGCTTTTCAGATGAAAGTAAGCGGTACTGAATTCACTAATCTATAAAACCATTTTTAAACATTTGCAAGAGCTCCGAATAGCATATGAAGGGATGTAATGATCAAAGATAGTAGTCAACTTCTAAGGAAATTTGCTTTGAGAAGAATTCTGAAAACTAGAAAAAAAATGGATATGAGAGTTATGAAACTAGCATTGAGGTAGCTTCTGTGATTTCGGAAGTCAAAAACGTTTGATTCAGAAGGGATTTTTTTTGTGGATATGCAGTTGATCGTATATGCAAGGCATATCAAACGCCTAAACTAACCAAAGGTGCACAGATGCAAGGTGTTTAGAAGGAGTACAAAGGGAACTACCTCAGCACTAGTTTAGCCGAAAATTGAATTACATCACCACTAATTTTGAGGACTATGTCAGGAAAATGGTATGGAAATATTAATCAGTGATCCAGAAATTTCGGCATTGGAGTTTCCTTTATTTCCGAATCACACTCAGCCAGTTGAGAGGTGCATGAAGCTTGTGACTCAAGCTTCCAGTTCCACTGTGGGTAAAACATAGATGATTTATAAGCAACCACATGAATTGATTCAAAAGCAGTTTTGCCCAGATTCGAAACAAAATCAGAATACCGTATATAAAAATAAAAAAAGTACCGGTATTAGGCCTAATAATGTTATTTATATTGTTTTTATTCCCGTTTAAATGTTCAATTTATGTGAAATAACGTAGAAATATTATTTTCCCCAAGTTTTTATTTAAATAATTTCTGTGTCATGACTTCATTTGTAAGTTTTCATTTTATTATTATACATTTATATTTAGTTATAAGGGCTATTGTGAGGATTTAATTCTAATTTACAAGACATCCATGTTTCTTGTTACCTGCGTAAAATTACCGAGAAAATTTTAAAACTGAAATATAATGGGTTAACATTTTTCGTTACATTTTTTCAAACATTCATTTTAAGCGAAAGAGCGAAAAATCATGTTCTTTCCCTTCCTCTTTGTATAAGTAGCTGCCAGTTTGTGACCTATTCCTTTTTATGGGCTTACATAACTATATTGTTTATTAATCTGTGAATTAAAGTATTATATAAAGACACGATAGGCCTAGGCCTATATTCCAGTTTTACTAGTAAATAAACTTGCCGAACTTACGAATAACTAAACTAAAATACAAAATTCGATAGAGCCCTCTAGATGTTAATCACAAAATCAAAGCTTTTATATTTAATATTTCAGTAAGACATAACTTTACTTTCTCACACTATTATAGTTTTCAAATGAATAAAAGTTACATAACCTATGTTTTCACTCGCCCCATATGAAGTACTGTCAAGTGACGTAAAGAAATTGCCATGATTAAACATTTTTAAAAACAATAGTATCCTTCCTTTTCTCAACTCCTTTGTTTCAATCTCACTTGATACATTTTCAGTAACTTCTAACTGCAATTTCCTTATAAAAACTTCTACAGTAAAGGTATCCCACATTTTCATAACACATTTATAGCAGGCTTATATTTAAGTTATTTCATGTTGTATTATAAAACAAGCCATTAAAACAAGAAACTTGTTCAATTAGGATCTAGCGAGACTTTTTTTTTATCTTAATACATTCTAGAATATGCTGTCTTATCCGCAATCATTACAATAAATTGCTTGTTCGTAAGCATACTGCATAATGTTTTACCCGAGATCAGCTGATCTGAGAGACATGTTATTTTGGTGCCACATTCATCCGGCACAGTAATATTGAGCGCCCTCTTTATATACTTTAATGCTCGAAGCAACAAACCTTCCACCAATGAAATTTGTACACGCCGCACAAGTGTTGCTGGGAATAAAATATACCCAACAAACCTTGCACTAATGAAATTTGTAGACGCCGCGCAAGTGTTGCTGGGAATAAAATGTACCCAACAAACCTTGCACCAATGAAATTTGTACACGCCGCGCAAGTGTTGCTGGGAATAAAATATACCCAACAAACCTAGCACCAATGAAATTTGTACACGCCGCGCAAGTGTTGCTGGGAAGAAAATATACCCAACAAACCTTGCACCAATGAAATTTGTAGACGCCGCGCAAGTGTTGCTGGGAATAAAATATACCCAACAAACCTTGCACCAATGAAATTTGTACACGCCGCGCAAGTGTTGCTGGGAATAAAATATACCCAACAAACCTTGCACTAATGAAATTTGTAGACGCCGCGCAAGTGTTGCTGGGAATAAAATGTACCCAACAAACCTTGCACCAATGAAATTTGTAGACGCCGCGCAAGTGTTGCTGGGAATAAACTGTACCCAACAAACCTTGCACCAATGAAATTTGTACACGCCGCGCAAGTGTTGCTGGGAATAAAATGTACCCAACAAACCTAGCACCAATGAAATTTGTAGAAGCCGCGCAAGTGTTGCTGGGAAGAAAATATACCCAACAAACCTTGCACCAATGAAATTTGTACACGCCGCGCAAGTGTTGCTGGGAATAAAATATACCCAACAAACCTTGCACTAATGAAATTTGTAGACGCCGCGCAAGTGTTGCTGGGAATAAAATGTACCCAACAAACCTTGCACCAATGAAATTTGTAGACGCCGCGCAAGTGTTGCTGGGAATAAAATGTACCCAACAAACCTTGCACCAATGAAATTTGTACACGCCGCGCAAGTGTTGCTGGGAAGAAAATATACCCAACAAACCTTGCAACAATGAAATTTGTAGACGCCGCGCAAGTGTTGCTGGGAATAAAATATACCCAACAAACCTTCCACCAATGAAATTTGTAGACGCCGCGCAAGTGTTGCTGGGAATAAAATATACCCAATAAACCTAGCACCAATGAAATTTGTACACGCCGCGCAAGTGTTGCTGGGAATAAAATATACCCAACAAACCTTGCACCAATGAAATTTGTAGACGCCGCGCAAGTGTTGCTGGGAATAAAATATACCCTACAAACCTAGCACCAATGAAATTTGTACGCGCCGCGCAAGTGTTGCTGGGAATAAAATATACCCAACAAACCTAGCACCAATGAAATTTGTAGACGCCGCGCAAGTGTTGCTGGGAATAAAATATACCCAACATACCTTGCACCAATGAAATTTGTAGACGCCGCGCAAGTGTTGCTGGGAATAAAATGTACCCAACAAACCTTGCACCAATGAAATTTGTAGACGCCGCGCAAGTGTTGCTGGGAATAAACTGTACCCAACAAACCTTGCACCAATGAAATTTGTACACGCCGCGCAAGTGTTGCTGGGAATAAAATATACCCAACAAACCTAGCACCAATGAAATTTGTAGACGCCGCGCAAGTGTTGCTGGGAATAAAATGTACCCAACAAACCTTGCACCAATGAAATTTGTACACGCCGCGCAAGTGTTGCTGGGAATAAAATATACCCAACAAACCTAGCACCAATGAAATTTGTAGAAGCCGCGCAAGTGTTGCTGGGCAGAAAATATACCCAACAAACCTTGCACCAATGAAATTTGTACACGCCGCGCAAGTGTTGCTGGGAATAAAATATACCCAACAAACCTTGCACTAATGAAATTTGTAGACGCCGCGCAAGTGTTGCTGGGAATAAAATGTACCCAACAAACCTTGCACCAATGAAATTTGTAGACGCCGCGCAAGTGTTGCTGGAAATAAAATGTACCCAACAAACCTTGCACCAATGAAATTTGTACACGCCGCGCAAGTGTTGCTGGGAAGAAAATATACCCAACAAACCTTGCAACAATGAAATTTGTAGACGCCGCGGAAGTGTTGCTGGGAATAAAATATACCCAACAAACCTTGCACCAATGAAATTTGTAGACGCCGCGCAAGTGTTGCTGGGAATAAAATATACCCAATAAACCTAGCACCAATGAAATTTGTACACGCCGCGCAAGTGTTGCTGGGAATAAAATATACCCAACAAACCTTGCACCAATGAAATTTGTAGACGCCGCGCAAGTGTTGCTGGGAATAAAATATACCCTACAAACCTAGCACCAATGAAATTTGTACGCGCCGCGCAAGTGTTGCTGGGAATAAAATATACCCAACAAACCTAGCACCAATGAAATTTGTAGACGCCGCGCAAGTGTTGCTGGGAATAAAATATACCCTACATACCTTGCACCAATGAAATTTGTAGACGCCGCGCAAGTATTGCTGGGAATAAAATGTACCCAACAAACCTTGCACCAATGACATTTGTAGTCGCCGCGCAAGTGTTGTCGGGAATAAAATGTAGCCAACATATATTGCACCAATGAAATTTGTAGTCGCCGCGCAAGTGTTGCTGGGAATTCAACATATATTGCACCAATGAAATTTGTAGTCGCCGCGCAAGTGTTGCTGGGAATTCAATGTAATTATACAACAAACACCAATCAAATTAAGTAATCGCCGCGCAGGTCCTGCTGGGAATACAATACCTAGCACCAATGAAATTGTAATCGCCGCGCAGGTGTTGTCGGGAATAAAATGTAGCCAACATATATTGCACCAATGAAATTTGTAGACGCCGCGCAAGTGTTGCTGGGAATAAAATATACCCAACAAACCTTGCACCAATGAAATTTGTAGACGCCGCGCAAGTGTTGCAGGGAATAAAATATACCCAACAAACCTTGCACCAATGAAATTTGTAGACGCCGCGCAAGTGTTGCTGGGAATAAAATATACCCAACAAACCTTGCACCAATGAAATTTGTATACGCCGCGCAAGTGTTGCTGGGAATAAAATATACCCAACAAACCTTGCACCAATGAAATTTGTAGACGTCGCGCAAGTGTTGCTGGGAATAATAATAATAATAATAATAATAATAATAATAATAATAATAATAATAATAATAAGAGAGAAATGCGCACGAGTGTGCATTGTTAGAGATACTAGTAAATATCACTTTTTCCTATCTCAGTGATTGATTTGTCTACCGTCTGACACGTCAGTATGTGATATTGCCGACATAGTTCACCACATAATTTGCACACTCAATCTCCGTCAGCAGTATGGAAGCCTGATCTGATGCACAGTCTGTGGTGGTAGCCATGAATTGATAGTCTCGTCACCACATGTCGCAAGGGTTGGTTTGGTCCCATCCAGTTCCTGTCTATCACGGCTCCGGTGCTGTAGAACCCGTCCGGAATCTGGCGTCTTTTCTCTTCTCTTTCCGTTAGAAGCTGCTCTTAGCCGCTGGTAGATGGCAGTAAGTAGTCCGTTCTGAGGTCTTCTATCAGGAAGGTTTCCCTTGAAAGTATATATATATAAGCCTCGACGGTGCATATTTTGATGTTCCCAGGGCTCTTTTCAGGAAGGTGGCTTTAACAGTTTCTAGCATCTCCAGATCCTTCTTCTTTAAGTACTGCCAGATTATTTGAACCCCATGGCATTATCTTCGCCCTGAATAGCTTCATTGCTGGTGCTTTAAGCCGCTTATTGCCCTGATCGCGCCGCTGCCCTCTCCTTTACATGCATAGTAAAACAGGTCCCTGATGTTTGGAAGATCACTCCGAGGTATCTGAACGAGTTCACTACTCCTAGTGGCTCTTGGTTATGCTGGATTATATCATTCCTCGATATCCGACCTCCTTTGCGAAATATCCTAACCTTAGTCTTTTCTGTGTTTATATGAAGTCCGTTGTTATTCGCCCAGTCATTCAATCTATCGAAGCACGATTGCAGATCCTCCACATTTGCTGCTGTTAAGGCCATGTCGTCGCATACACGTATACGTCCGTCTGTCCACCTCCGCGAACTGCTTCTATCACGTCCGCTGTCATTAGGTTGAAGAGTAGGGGGCTGACGGGATCTCCCTGCAACACACCCTTTGTTTGCGTGATGGGTCTTGATGTCCTTATGTTGTCGCTTATGTTCACCACATTATACTCTAACATATTCCTTATTATGTTAGTGAGATAATTCCGTCCAAACTTGGTCTGCAGATTTGAAACTAATATCTATCTAGCAGATCGAAGTCCTTTTTATAGTCTATGAAAACTACGTATAGTTTCCCCTTGTCATGACGTAGAGCTTCCTCTATTACTTGTAATAATTTTGTGACAGCCTGGAGCGTTGATCTTTCCGGAAACCAAATTGCTCTTCTGGTATTATATTTCCTGCAAGTTCCGAGAGTCTTTGTGTGATGATTTTGGTGAAGATCTTGAAAGCAGCATTCTCTAGAGCGATGCCCCTACAAGCGTCCGGTAGCATTGTATCTCCTCTCCCTTTGTAGAGGACTTTGATTGTCGACGTCCTCCATACTTCAGGCAATTTGCCAGTGGCGTAGCGTCAATGTTAGCTAAAAAGCTTAGCTTCCCCAGTTAATAATAATTTCATAATAAACCTGCAGTTTATGGAGAAAATTATTTATTAATTTTAATAGAATTTGTATTTACGCGTTAAATATTGTGATGCGCCAGCTCAGGATTATTTGTGATGCAGCAGTAAACAAGAAGCCTGCACACACCAGCTTCCAAGCAGACCGGTTTCTTCTGTGTAATCCACCCCGCAGATTTTCCATCCCTTCTAACTAAGCTACCCTAGTCGCAAGGTTCGAAAAGAAGCTAGCTTTAACATTTAAAATAAGTAGTTTCCGAGTTATCCCTATTCGTCAGTTGTGTTCAGTTGAAGTGTTAGTGTGCATTGTGGCTGATATAATAAATAATGAGCGAAATAACAGTTCCTGACACTAATTTACTTGAATTTTTTAAGACAATTGTATTATCAAGACTGACTTACGAACAAAAGTGTGATTTAAAAAACAAATGACCGACTCCCTTGCTGTCAATGATGGACACAACCAAAAGACAGACGCATACTTACGTAATGATACTAATATTGTGATTTCTCTAAGTATGACAGGGAGTGAGCTAATGTTATCCGTATACGTGTCTATTTGTTAAGAGATATGTGTAAACCGTGAAATCGTATTTTATTACGTATCATTTGAGGTCATGCCGTATTGGTGTTACTTATGATGTTCCAACCAATCTTCGACTGCTGACTTGAAATTGACTACTGTTTATTTTAAGACTGTATTTTTGTAATACATTTTCTCATATTGCATGAAAGACAACTTGAATTAGCTTCCCCTGCTCAAAATTTCATGCTACGCCACTGCAATTTGCTTGTCTCCAGGCACTTATTGAATAGCATTGCCCATGTTTCCCTCAAGATTGGTAGAGTGTCTTTTAAATTCTCGTTGAAGATTGCGTCTGGACCTGCGGCTTTTTTGCATTTTAGACTCCGTATTGCTGCAGTGACTTCTTCTTCTGTAATTTTTGGGAAATCCTGTGCTTCTGTTATTATGGTAGTAGGGTATGCTCTCTCAGTGTGCCTGTTGTTTAATGTTTTCTGGAAGTGTTCCTCCCAAGTACTCATAGCTATTTCCTGTGAGAACTTCTGGTTTCTGGATTTTAGTGCTACATATGGGTCTTTCACTGTTTCTTCGACGTCTTCTGACTTCTTTCTCTACGTGCGCTGCTTTTTTCTCTTTTATCAGTAGTTTGTATTGTCTTCTAACTTGGCCATACTGTTGTAGGGTCTCCGGGAATAAAATATACCCAACAAACCTTGCACCAATGAAATTTGTACACGCCGCGCAAGTGTTGCTGGGAATAAAATATACCCAACAAACCTTGCAACAATGAAATTTGTACACGCCGCGCAAGTGTTGCTGGGAATAAAATATACCCAACAAACCTTGCACCAATGAAATTTGTAGACGCCGCGCAAGTGTTGCTGGGAATAAAATATACCCAACAAACCTTGCACGAATGAAATTTGTAGACGCCGCGCAAGTGTTGCTGGGAATAAAATATACCCAACAACCCTTGCAAGAATGAAATTTGTAGACGCCGCGCAAGTGTTGCTGGGAATAAAATATACCCAACAAACCTTGCACCAATGAAATTTGTAGACGCCGCGCAAGTGTTGCTGGGAATAAAATATACCCAACAAACGTTGCACCAATGAAATTTGTAGACGCCGCGCAAGTGTTGCCGGGAATAAAATATACCCAACAAACCTTGCACCAATGAAATTTGTACACGCCGCGCAAGTGTTGCTGGGAATAAAATATACCCAACAAACCTTGCACCCACCTTGCACCAATGAAATTTGTAGACGCCGCGCAAGTGTTGCTGGGAATAAAATATACCCAACAAACCTTGCACCAATGAAATTTGTACACGCCGCGCAAGTGTTGCTGGGAATAAAATATGCCCAACAAACCTTGCAAGAATGAAATATGTAGACGCCGCGCAAGTGTTGCTGGGAATAAAACATACCCAATAAACCTAGCAGCAATGAAATTTGTAGACGCCGCGCAAGTGTTGCTGGGAATAAAATATACCCAACAAAGCTTGCACCGATAAAATTTGTAGACGACGCTCAAGTGTTTCTGGGAATAAAATGTACCCAACAAACCTTGCACCAATGAAATTTGTAATCGCCGCGCAAGTGTTGTCGGCAATAAAATGTAGCCAACATATATTCCATAAATGAAATTTGTAGTTGCCGCGCAAGTGTTGCTGGGAATTCAATGTAATTATACAACAAACATCAATGAAATTAAGTAATCGCCGCGCAGGTCCTGCTGGGAATACAATACCTTCAACCAATGAAATTTGTAATCGCCGCGCACGTGTTGTCGGGGAAAAAAATGTAGCCAACATACATTGCACAAATCAAATTTGTTGTCGCCACACAAGTGTTGCTGGGAATTCAATGTATCCTAGAAACCTTGCACCAATCAAATTAAGTAATTGCCACGCAGGTGTTGCTGGGTATACAATGTAATCTACAGACTTTGCTCGAATGAAATTTGTAATCGCCGCGCAAGTGTTGCTGGGAATAAAATATACCCAACATATATTGCACGAATGAAATTTGTAGTCGCCGCGCAATTGTTGCTGGGAATTCAATATAATTATGCAACAAACACCAATCAAATTAAATAATCGCCGCGCAGGTCCTGCTGGGAATACAATACCTAGCACCAATGAAATTTGTAATCGCCGCGCAAGTGTTTCTGGGAATAAAATGTAGCCAACATACATTTCACCAATCAAATTTGTAGTCGCCGCGCAAGTGTTGCTGGGAATTCAATATAATTATGCAACAAACACCAATCAAATTAAATAATCGCCGCACACATCCTGCTGGGAATACAATACCTAGAACCAATGAAATTTGTAATCGCCGCGAAAGCGTTTCTGGGAATTAAATTTAGCCAACATACTTTGCACATGACTTACGAAAAATATTTTTAAAAGATTTAAAATAAATTTGAATACTAAATGGCACTCGCAAATCATCCACTATCAATATTGACTTGCTTTATTTTATTAATTTTTGTCTCTTCCTTTTCTAATAATAATTACCGATTTTAGTTGGTTAAAATTTTATTTGGTATCTTTACAATTACCTTTTATTCCTCTATAATATTATTTTTACTGAAAACGTAAAAATTGAATTACATAAACATACGGCAAGATTCGGCAATTTAATTATCACAAAAGTTAATTTATTCAGTAATAATAACGTGGAAGTTCAATAGGTACAGTTTCCCTGGAAAGGATGAGACGATTGAATATTCCTAAGTCTCAGATGTAAGACACTGCGCATGATCGGAGACCAGAGCACCGATACACAAGATAACGAATATTGAGTTACTTAAATTCAGGCTATTTGGTTTGTTACTAGCATCGTTCCGAAATTCAATTAAAAAACTGCAAAATATATGATAATATTACGTAAATAAAAGATAAATATATACATAAATCGTGTAGTTAAATCGACAATGGACCTTCATGACTAGATCGACACTCCGCACAGAAAGGAAAGCTTTCATGTCGTTTCCATAGCTCAGACGGTAAGACTTCTGCGTGTTGTGTAGAAGAGTGCGAGTTCGATTCTTAGTCTACACAACAATTTTTTTTGGTCTAAATAACGTTGAAATAGCTAAGTCACGTTGAAATATAGTTCTACAAAGTCCTGAGATTAAGTGTTAATGATCGGAAACAATACAAAATTACAAGTTATAATATTATAAACGTTAATCTAATGAATGCATTTATACACACACATATATACAATGTAAATGCATATATATTAAAAACTAACAATTAAAATGAAATTAAAAAAAAATATATAATAATAGACAAACTTTTACAAAGGTTTAGAGTCCTTAGGCTATGTCATTTGTTGAGTAATTATTACAATAATTTATTAATAGCTTTCCCATATGTGTAAGAAATGCACTCGCAAAAAACAATTTTTGTTAAAAGTATGGCTTTGGATTATTTCATTCTCACCCCTGCAGTTAATTTTAACTATTTTAGCTACGTGTTTGCATTCAATTTTATTCATGTTATGATTGAATGTCATCGAAAATTTATGGGCGGAATTGAAAAAGAGAAGGATAGCCACCTATGCCCACCGACGCCCTCGAAATCGAGACGAATTGTGGGATCAAGTTGTTGACACCTGGGAAAATCTCGCCGGGGATCAGAACTTATTCCACAATCTCGTGACATCCATGCCGGATCGACTTAGAGCTGTAATAGAAGCTGATGGCATGTGGACAAGATTTTAAGTTAACAGGTCTCTTTTTGTTTTTATGATTTTTGTTTGAGAAAGAATACTTTTAACTTCCAAGTAAGATTTATTTTTTTTGACGAGGTTCAGCCCACTTGTAAGACCCAGAAATTGGGCATAAATTATTCCATATTTTTCGACAAATTAGACAGTCGAGGAACTCTGAACAAATTAATTACACCTCAATAAAAAAAAGTTTTACCTGGGATAGAACACGAGACGTTTCGGTTATACAATGGAACCGGCACGCTACTATATGAGCTAACGAGACAAGACAGTGACAGCAGCAGTCCAGAATGTAGATCCCTTAGCAGGCATATGCCATTCGGTACAGTGAAGCAATGATATTTTGGGACTCGAGCTATGTTGTGAAATCCTGGCCTTAAATGGCAGTCTTCTTCGTGATCCTTATTCTGGTCCTTGTCCTTGTTGTGGTCCTTGTAACAATTCTTGTATTATCTGTCATGTTATGTATCCCTACGTCGATATCGAGTGAACCGCGCTGTAGAACTTTAACTTCCGACGACCAAGAATCGTCTCATTCTTTTTCAGGGTAACTGTACGTGAAATCACTCCAACAAACTATGAAAGGCACTTAGGGACCTATGTTCATCTTTCCGACCAAATTCTGTCCTTTCTTTTAATTAAATGAGGAATAGACCAGCAATGGGATTGTTACGCGGTAATAAAATAAATATTCGGACAAACTAGGCTGTCTTTCCACAACTGTAAATCTATAAAAAGCAGATTCCACAATGCGATTACATATTGTGCAAAGCTGGTGCGTTTTGCGTAACAATTCATGGCTGAAATTTAGACAAAGTTAGCGAACATGTCACTACGGACAAGAAAAATTCTTTTCTATAACACGCAACAATGAAACTTCCAACTTTAAATTTTGTAACTTCTCTGGTGGGAGAATCTGTGACAGGTTAAGATACATTAGCTTGGTTTAGGCGTTTTATGTGCATTGCATATACTAAGTGAAGTGAAATGTGTGTTTGCGTTATATTTTGAAGTGTTCTATATCTTTATTTCAAGTGTTAAATAATCACTTTTAGGTTACTTGCAGCGATCAATTCTTTCACATTTTTACCTATTTTGTAATGTTTTCGAATTCACATCCTAATTCCTTATATATTCCAAACTGCTTGAAAATTAGTTTTTTTTTTTACTTTTTTTTTCGTCAATAATACCTTCAGTGTTGGGTGCTATGGAACACACCTGGGAAATATTAGAGATAATGCTTCAACATAGCCTATTATAGGCAGTACAGAAATTCTGTGATTACCAGGCAAATGTGCTGAATCAATTTTTGGCGAAAATAGACTTTTCTGTAGTCTATGCTGTGCATCCTAATGTTAGGCCAAGAGGAGTAGAGGAGTAGAAATAGAAGAGAGGGGGTCAATCGTATCTATTCCCTGTTAATCGCTGTTAATTCTATGGCACTGCCACGATGAGCGCTAACATCGCCTCTTACCAACATTCCGTCACTGATTTTAGACTCCTGGAAATGGAGAATGAACTTGCGTGCTCTTGGTTTAAGTTGTTAGTCCTGGAACAATTTCTTGCCGTATTTCAAGAACTGAAGAAGAAGACATATTGAATTTTCTTGCCTAGGCGAGGGAAGGATGGCCGGACGAATTAAATGTGAATATCCGTACTGCGGAAGTAAGAAGAGTAGTCACCACTCGAAATGCTTCTTCAAAATACCTGGGATAGTGAGAGGTGAGTTTTCATTTACAATATATAGCAATGTTATCACTTATAACTAATTTGATATACTTGTAAATTTTGCTAGCCACGTGCATCATTTTAAATTATATAGGTTAGGTTATCAGATATTAATTCATACACACATATACAGAATTTGTAACATCTAGTTACATATTAACAAACTTTTATTATTATTTCTATTGATAGAATATATATATATATATATATATATATATATATATATATATATATATATATATAGAAGATGCATTTTTTTGTTTTTATTTTCGAAGCTTTTTATACAGTGCAGGAGAAACTTTTCTGTTTTGCGCACCACACACGGGAGACAAAAAAAGTTATTTCAAACACTGAATATAACCAATAAATTTGCAGCAAACCACGTCGTGTCGTGTGGAGCTTGGTACCGGAGTTTCAATATTCCGATAGAAAAAAATAGAGTAATAGACCCTTTCCTTGAATATTCCCCGCGTGGTATTATTATTTGAGACCTTTACATATTTATAACATTTATTATAAAAATAATAGTAATATTTATAATAATAAATTGCAATAATAATAATAATAATAATAATAATAATAATAATAATAATACAAGTCTATTTATGATATAATTAAATGTTATATAGGCTATACGGTATATGTGTATGAAATTACCGTAAGCACAGGAACGTGACTTCGTGGCACTTTATAAAATCACTCTAATAGCCTATAAAGTGAAAGGGAACAGCTGCAGTGATGATGTAGCTTATACTTAAACCATTTTATGACATATTTTATCCACCTATATTTTATTTTATTTTTTGTTTCGCCTACATTGTATTTTTACAAATGTTGTCTTTAAATACGAATTTTTTCCTGGACCAAAATTAGGCCTACAATAGAAATGATGAGATAATTAGTATTTTAACGTGAAGCTGCCTGGAGGAGTTTATTTTAATTTTTCTTGGTTCTCAAAGTGATTTTATTAAGTGTCATGAAATGGTTTTCCTGTGCTCATAATTTATATTTATTTTACACTTTATTTCAATTTTTTTTTCAGATGCAAGGCATGCCTAGAAGCATTGGGCATATAAGATCTGATGGTTAAAGAGCCCAACAAACTGCACAACAGCTTTCGGGAGCCATACCTTGCAAAGTTGAAGCTATCTCCAATGGTCAAGGTAACTTACTTAAGTAACTGCAAGCCTTTTATATTATGCAATTTCAGTGCTTCATATCTATACCTATAAATTCTGTCGTAATTGCAAATTGTGAATGAATACATAAAGAAAAGCCATTCACACAAATAGTGAAGTATCAGGCTAAGTAGATCCCATAATTGGGGCGAATAATGGTCTGTATTGCAATCTGCTAACTGGGCAGGAGGAACGAAAATGTTACATCGTCATTCCACTCATAAATAATTTACTATTGGACGGGCAACATACACCGTTATTCCATCAATATGTTTTGTACACTAAGCAAAGTATAGATTGTATGTTACTGAAAGTCATATTACACATCGGAGAAGTTTGTAACATTATGAACAGTATAATAATGAAGACAATGACAAACACAGTTTTTAAATGTTGACTATAAGAGAGTAACACATTTTAAACAGTTCCTTTCTGACATCAAGAGCAAGCTGTGAGCACATCTTGAAAGAATTTCCGCAAATCTGTTCCTGAAACGAAATAACTTGATAACATTCTAAGATAAAGTATAATGGCAAAAATTGTAACATAAACCATTATTCGGCCCAACGCTTCAATTGTAACCTCTATCCTTGGTGGTACAGGACTACTTACTCTTGCTGTCAGTTCATAATTTTAACCTTTTGGTTGTTTTATTTTGTACGGGAAGAAACAGAGGACCCCCGCCAGAGAGGCTGGTGACCCCCCAAGAGAGGAGAGGCAGTGAGAAGAGGCTGGGGAGCCCCCAAGAATGCAAACCACGGCCACACCGATAGTAACACTGAAGAGGAGGAAAATTTGCAGTCTTCGAGTACAATTGCATCATCTGAGAGGAAGAGTCCTCAAGACCACACAGAGAGATCTGAAGATTGACATTGCCCTTGCAACTTTAAGGAAGAAGGTTCCCGGGCCATTATATGAATTGGTAAAAAATAGTGTCTCCTCAAATGCAAGGTATGTACAGAGAGTTCGGTGGTCACCGGAATTGAAAGCAAAGGCTCTTAATATTTATTTACAGAGCCCAAGTGCCTATAGAATGATTAGGAAGTTATTAAATTTCCCTTCTAAGGCTACATTGCTTAGAGTTTTGCGAAAGTATACCACTGATGTTGGTTTTAGTGACAAATTATTTGACATACTAAGGAATGCCTGTAGTAAGATGACTCACACTGACAAAGTAGGTTGCCTTATGTGGGATGAAATATCTTTAAAAGCAGTGTTGACAAGCAATAAATGTCTGCAGCAACTAAATGGCTTAATGTCCGTGTTGCACTATTGAACATATACCAGGAGTAGCAGAATTTGCTAAGAAGTAATTCATTACCTGCCTGTAATAAAGACATAGACCACTCACCATAGACACAAGCATCTGATTTGCAGGTTTACCTGACAAGTGTTTTTCAAATCTTTGAAACCCATCAACAAAATCATCATTATTGTTACAAGCCAAGCTGATTTGAGTGGTATTTCATCGCATATGAGACAGCACAGCTCATCTATGTCACTCATTTTGTCACAAGCATATTTTAGCTTATCCAGTATTTTCTCACAAAACCCAACATCATTTGTATATAAGGCAAACTTTTGTAGAAGAGTGGCTTTACAAGGAATACTCAATAATTTTCTAACAATTCTGTTTCACTTGTACTGTGTAAGTAGAAATTAAGGGCTTTACATTTGAATTCTGTTAACCAGGGACATTCCTGTACAAATCATGAACCAGAGGATTGTCTGCAGGATTGTATATGTAAAATAATATTAACATTACTTTTCAAATACAGCTTTATCTTCGCTGGCACTCCTCTTCTTCATGTCAACGAGAACTGCAGATGTGAGAAGTTTTGCACCTAATGTGCTTGTGAAACTGGATGCAGAAAAGTGATGTGCACATTTACTGATACTGTGGTATTGTGGCCAAATGATTATGTTTTCTTTGTGTATTTTTGATTTAAGATTTTTCATGTTTAATTTTAGTTGCTATTTATTGCTATTTTGTATTGTTCTTGTATTTTTGTTACATTATGTTTCTTGTTATGATTTGGTATTTTTCTCAA
Source organism: Periplaneta americana (assembly GCF_040183065.1). Lineage (NCBI taxonomy): Eukaryota > Metazoa > Arthropoda > Insecta > Blattodea > Blattidae > Periplaneta > Periplaneta americana. The sequence goes on from NC_091125.1 coordinate 2,784,932, forward strand.
ACAAAAGGAACCTAAATTAACTACAATACGAAGTAACTCAAGGCAATAATAATTTTTTTTTCTTGAAATAACATCATAATATCAAACACAGGACCGATGTTGTTGGCATATTTCAACAAAGCCTGTGAAATGTACTGTAGACTCTATTTACCATAATCGCAATATTGGAACATAAAGTTATTGTATTCTGCACTAGCATTTAGAATATTTTCATATTAAATGACAAATTATGCCATTGAGGAAATAAATACAGTAGTAGGTGCTACATATACGTTGGAATTCTTAAACCTGTACAACTTAACTGAAATCAACAAATGCTGAGTTTTTGGCAATAAACCCATTAACTCTTTTACTCTACTCTCTAATATTCCCCACAGGCAGCTTAAAATTTCATGTTGAAGTTTACAGACAAACTGGCATAATGTAATTAAATATTAACTTTTATTGTTTTAATTTTATGTTTATCATGTACTGTGTATGATTTTATTTCTTCAGTTTGTTATATTTGTGTTTCTCAGAGAAATGGAACTTAAATTAACTAACTACAACACTAATGTTCGTAATGTTTGAACACAAAATTACACTAGTGAATACAATATTTTCCAATATTCCCCACATATAGTCCAAAATGTAATGTAGAAGTTCATGAACAAACTGACATAATGTCATTAAGTGTTAATCTTAAAAAAAATACTTGTGCATGATTGCCTTCAATGTAACCAGAAGACTTTACACATTATAGCTACTTATTTGGAGACAATAAGAACACAGCATTGTAGACTCCAATTTCTACTAAGGGTGATTTGAAATTATTTTCCTTACAACACAATAATAACTAATGGTAGTATATCAGAAAATATCAGAAAATTAAGCGGTTAGCTGACTTCAAAGAGCAGAGATTACTTCATTAATAAATATGTAGAGTGTTAAGAATGTTTAGGTATGATTTTTTTCTTTGTGTAACATTTACTACTATGTTGTTAATATTATATATACAGTACCTATCGTGAGCTCACGATCTTTTCTCTATTACAGTAAAACATCAAACAGTTAATTTCAATAAAGATCTTTGTGTTTATGTACAAAATGAAATATTGTTAATAAATAAATCTGATACATTCCAACATAACAGATTTGCTTGGTCATGTCTAAATCATTTCCAATTTCACAGTCCATTTCCTACCTCTACTACTCTACTTCATGAGATATCTCGTTCTGAAAACACTTATGGTATTGTAATTTACAAAAAAAGGTTTCTGGCTAAAGATCTTAAAAAAAAAACAAAAAAAAAGGGGGAATTGTAATAGGGATGGTTACATTTCAAACATTCATGTTAATATGAATGTAACGAGGATGTGCAAAGAAGTACTTTGAAATTCCCGCTATTTCCGGTGCAGGAAGTCGTTTGAAAATACCGCCATTTTTTGTGCATGTGGCGCTCCACTGCTGGTAAAAAGAAGCTTCTTGACAGATTACACTTAATCCGCCTCTTGAGCCCCTCTCTTCTATTCTTTCTACTCCTCTTGTGTTAGGCCTATCTTTATTGTGGCAAAATATGACATGTATATCGTATTTCTATAAATTTCTAACCAACTTGTAAGAATCATGATACTATGATTTTAAACAAGTCGTACAAACTTGTAATTCTCGCTCCTGAAAGACTGCAAAAATGACATTTTGTCTTGGAGCAACAGGATTAGTCTCTAAGGAAATGTTTTTGTAACATGTTGTATTCCCTGGCTGATATAAGAAGTTTGTAGCCGGTTATTTAACGACATTGTATCAGCTACAAGATTAGTTAACGTCGATGGGATTAGTCACAATGAGATGTCTTTTGAAGAATATGAGGTCGAAAATTCGCCATGTGATTAGCTGACATTCTGCTTACAGTTCGGAAAAACTTGAGAAAACAAAGTCAGTTAATCAGCCGAAGCGGGAATCGAAACCACGCTCAAGCGCAGCTCCACATCAGTAGGGAAGGTAACGTGTCATTGAAGCAGTGTTATAGTAGTCTCTAAGAATGGATGTACTACTCCTCCAGGTCACAATGGTGTTGTTCTACAGTAAAGCCACGTTTCCACTATTGCAACTGCGCAGGAATAATGAGAGGGAAACAGCAGTTGCCAGTTGAAACTGCAGATTTTCTTGCACACAACTCATTTCTATTTGCGCACATATTCATTTTGGATAAGCAAATATCACAAAGGAAGGAGTGAAACTAGAATCATGATTGAGGAAGTGAGTTGGCTGAAATATCATTTTTTGTTTAAATTACGTGTATGTCAAGATCAGATTTTGAAATTAAATTACAATTGATTGGACCAGGAAGAATTTTTTTTCCATGAAGCAGTTTCAGCAGTTACCACACTGGTCATGTGTGTAAGGTTTTCAGCCACTGGTGACAGCGTTCCAAATTTAAGATTCACTTTCAAATTGTTAGGTAATACTATTTTACGCTATGAAAGAAATTTTCCCAGTGATCGTGTAGACCCTCTAAACTCAAGTAAAAGTAAGATTTTTTAATTATTATTATGTTACTAAATTAATTTACTGTGAAACATTACAATAAACAAAAAGAAATAAGACAATAGAATAAAAGTCTATTTTCTGCAATCAAGCTCCTTTTTTTCCAGTAAGAGCCCAATAATTATCTGGTGAAAATTATTTATGATTAATTGGATTATCGGGACAGAGTATAATACGTAACGGTAGGGACAGGAGGGCAAATAAACCAAATGGCTTTTAAGAAACCTGGAGTTTCATTACCGCCCTCACATAAGCCCGCCATCGATCTCTATCCTGTGCAAGATTAATCCAGTCTCTATCATCATATCCCACCTCCCTCAAATACATTTTAATATTATCCTCTCGTCTACGTCTCGGCCTCCCCAAAAGTCTTTTTTCCCTCTGTATGCGTTTCTAGATTCGCCCATACGTGCCACATGCCCTACCCATCTCAAACGTCTGGATTTAATGTTTTTAATTATGTCTGGCGATGAATACAATGCGTGCAGTTCTGCGTTGTTTAACTTTCTCCATTCTCCTGTAACTTCATCCATTTTAGCCCCAAATATTTTTCTTAAGACACCTTTTCTCATTTCATTCATTCATTTATTTTATTCCATAGATCTTACGTGAGCAGTGAAGCTTTAAGATGAGGAACAAGTCAGAATTTTACAATATTACAATTACAATTTTTACAAATTTTTACAATATTTTACAATTTTTAGTTTCACAATTTAGTAATTTTCTACAATTTTTACAATTTCGTGCAATTTTTTATAATATTTTGGTGAGATGTAGTGAGATGAGGTGAGGTCCGAGGATTCGCCAAAAGATTACCTGGCATTTGCCTTTTGGTTGGAGAAAACCTCGGAAAAACCCAACCAGGTAATCAAATCAAGGGGGTGAAATGAAGTGATGCTGAGGACTCGCCATAGACCAAACGGCTTCAGTCCCACGGCTGGGGAAAACCTCGGAAGAAACCATTCAACTCAAACACCCTTAATTTCTCTTCCTCTCTCGAAGTGAGAGTCCAAGTTTCACAACCATACAGAACAACCGGTTACATTTTTTTTTTTTTTTTTTTTTTAATTCTAACTCAGATTTTTTGAAAGCAGACTGGATGACAAAAGCTTCTCAATCGAATAATTTCTGACATTTCCCATATTTATTCTGCGTTTAATTTCCTCTCGAGTGTCATTTATATTTGTTACTCTTGCTCCAAAATATTCGAATTTTTTCACCTTTTCGAAGGATACATTTTCAATTTTTATATTTCTATTTCGTAAAATGTTCTGGTCACGAGACAAAATCTTATACATGTTCTTTTCGAGATTTACTTCCAAACCTATCTCTGTACTTGCTTTAAGAGAAATTAAAAATGAATGAATGAATGAATGAATGAATGAATGAATGAATGAATAAATGAGTGAATATGTAAGTGAATGAATAAGTGAGTGAATAAGTAATTGAGTGAATAACTGAGTGAATAAGTGGTTAAATAAAGAAATAAATCATTAAATAAATAAATAAATGACTACGCAATCAGAAAGCGCAAAGACCACCCAGTTCTGAGGATAACTCACAGGCTGAAACTAGTCAACAAGGTAACTTAGTTATTTAACACGTGGAGGCATATGTATGTATACTTTATATTCCAAGTGATATAGTGTTAAAAGTTGTGTGATGAAGTTGTATAAATTAATTAATTCGGTTTTCTTCGATCCTCCGTGAAGCCTATGATAGTGGCATTTGAAACTTTTAATTTTATAGTTGATTGCTTTTGTAAATCCCAGCTCATACATATCTGCTTAAAAATTGATGGGCATCCCTCCCCCTTTTCTGACGGTCCTTATAATTCGGTTCTGAGGCTCGCCACAGACCAGGATAATTCCTGTATTCTTCAGTCAACTCTACGCTTTTCCCATTAGACCAGTTCATCACAGTCTCACATACAGATAACCTATGAAAAAATACTGGACAAACTAATCGAATGTACCGGAGCTATACAAATGTTTGCAATGAAAACAGCAGCTCCTACGAAGCCCTGAAATCAGCCGGTGAAGAAGCAGACAGTTGCCAATGTCTCCCGGTCCCAGAGCATGAAACGTGTATAACCTATACAATAGGCCTACTTAGCCTATTTCTTCCCAAATACGTTGTTTTTTGCAATGTTGTAAATAAAAATAGACATAGGTGTGCCTATAACACATTTTTTAAATAACAATAAATATACATAAGCTTAATACACAGAAAGCTTCAGCTTGCAGCTTGAACGTACAGTATGTATTACAATGACTATTACACTCTTACTACGTCATACAACTTTTGACCAATAAAACGGTACGAAAGGACGTATTTCAACCAATCATGGCTGCTTATCGCACAATTTTATCGCGTCCCTAGCATTTGTTTAATTTTATCGCGTCCCTAGCATTTGTTTCTTTGTTTGCCAACATTTGAAACTGCGCTGGTCTGGACGTCAAAAAAATAAATAAATAAGTAAACAAAAAATAGAAAATTACAAACCACTCCAGTCGATGCACAGCAGTTTCAAATATGACTCGCATTGGCATTCAAGAACAAGAATTAATAAAAATCACTGATCATACCTATGCATCTTCTGAAATCCGATTTACAAATAAATGAAGAGCACCATTCGGAAATCCTGAATAAGTAGAATACACCATGTAGGCCTAAATCAATGAGTTCCACTTCTATTACGCACACGTAAAATATAACATCAATTGAACCACCAACCACATTCAAATTTGAAAATTGTACACTCAATAATTATTCCTTTTAAAATTATTCATTCGGAAATTCTGAATAAGTTGAATACACCATGTAGGCCTAAATCAACGAGTTCCACTTCTATTACGCACACGTCCAATATAACATCAATTGAACCACCAACCACATTCAAATTTGAAAATTGTACATTCATTAATTATTCCTTTTAAAATTATTCATGTTTATTTTTTATGTCATCGTCGTTAATTAAAACTTTTCTAACACTTGTGTATATTAGTTAGGTTATATTATAGCTTATGCTATATGATATTATGGATAGTTACGTATCAGAGATTGTTTAATATTAAGATTTATTGAAAATCATCTGTCAAGTGAGGTTGATTACTGGGATTCGGATAATTGAAGTGGAATGTTGCATTTTAATAAAAATGAAACTGAATCCACAAAGTCTTCCTGACTAGTAACATTGCCATCGTGTATAATAGATCAAGAACTTCTCGACGAGAAGGCATTGCTCACTACTGCCATCTAGCATGCATCTAGCGTAATATTTGTAATGTTGAGATGGTACAATAATACATTTGAAGACAGTTGTATTTTCGTAAGTCAATTAATATTTTATTGTATTGGAGTACTTCGTTACTTCTAATCTTTATATACTTTCTTCTAATCGTGTAATAGTCAATTAAATCCCACTCGAGTTTTGATTTTCTCTAGATAAATCAAAACGTCTAGTGAGATTACTGTTGATAAACGTACAATAAAAAGGTTATTTTTTAATTTTGAGGTTAAACGTGACAAAATACAAAACTTCTTTATATACATAACTATTTTAAGTATCTAAACTGCCTCTGCTGTAAATCATCAGTATGTAACTTACCGTTATGTTCCACCGTTCCCTTCGCAATCTGTTCCTAATCTTCAGGTTTACACTGAACTTAAACTCTGTCCACAGAAACTACTTACGTGCACACAAACAGATTCCAACGAAGGAATACTGTGAAGGAAAATTATGCACTACACAATAATACTGGTGAACTCAATCTTGAAAATAGATGGTCTTGATTTTAGCGCATCAGTAACTACTTAAATAAATTTACAACTCTTCCTAGTCTTGGAAATATAAATTCAGTACCATAATATACGGTAATAATAACTATATTACGCCAGATTCTTCAATCGAATGCAAAGAAACCACTCACGAGTTGTGCGACGGGCGAAATACTGTAAGCTAGGAAGCCGCTGTGTAGAGATGGCGTTGACATCAGTTAACCAATATACATTCGAATTCACAGGCTGTTTCAAAAGTCGTTAAACTCGAAAAAAGTCATTAAACTCTAAATATTAACTACTGAAACTTATATTATATCAACTGCATAGGCACCCTGGGTGGCAAAGTTGGTATAGCGTTGACCTTCTGTGCCCGAGGTTGCGGGTTCGATCCCAGCCCACATCGATGGCATTTAAGTGTGTTTAAATGCGCCGCTTATGTGGCTAGATTTTTGACATGCAAAAAAACTCCTGAGGAACAAAAATTCCGGCACACCGGCGACCCTGATATAATCTCTGCATTTGCGAGTGTCGTTAAATAAACCATAATTTAAAATTTTCAATTGCCTGTCATTTGATCGCCACTGATCACAATAACGTCAATATTGTTTTACTATCTGTACTGATATCAGAGTAAATAGAGAAGTAGGGAAGTACTAGCGGCTACCTACTTTGTATATGTTCCACACAATTAACAACCCAATTTCTGACTCACTGGCAGAATTATCTTAGCGGCAATTTAAAATTTATCATGAGTTGTCTAGCCCAATCACTTGTACCTGCTTATCACGGAATTCTGTTGCGTCACAGAAGTAATTCGCCTATTTGCCTCTCACACCCATGTAAATGTTGACTTGAGCGGCTTACTGCGCACAATAGAAATCAAATAATGAAGTTATAATTAACTTAACATCGTTAACAACTTTTGACGTTAATACGTCTGTAATTTCGGTCAGTACTAGGATGTCATCTCTGAAAGTCGACCAACACATTTTCAGGTCAGCTTTGTCGCGCATATAATTCCTAAACTACACGACATATTCCAATGAGGTAAACGGCGATCGATAGCCGAAGAATCAATGTATCCAACGTGACCTTGAGTTAAGGTGACGTCATCTAGCAATGCGCGGAAGGAACGAAATTCAGGCAAGAATTGGCGGAACGCACGGCTACCGAGGCAGTGTAACTCCAGAATGCGATGTAGTAGGACGTTCGCAGTGATGTCAAACGAATAGTAACGAAGAAGGTTAGAATAACAATTCATCCACCGATGTAGCTCAGTCGGCTAAGGCGCTTGCTTGCCGATCGGAAATTGCTCTCGGGCATGGGTTCGATTCCCGCTTGGGCTGATTATCTGATTGGGTCTTTTCCGATTGTTTCACCAACCGCAAAGTAAATGTCAGGTAATATATGATTAATCCTAGGCATCATCTCGCCATCACCAATTCCATCGATGCTAAATTTAATAATCTCGTAGTTGATACAGCGCCGTTAAACAACAAAGTAAAAAAATAATAATTCCTGAACAATCAACAGTCCCCACATTAAATTGGAAAAATTAGCAAGTGAAGTGGAGACAAGAGAGAAAACTCACAATTTGGAGGCATATGCATCGAAAATGGCTGCATGTAGTAGAAGATAGAGCACGATGGTTACTATAGCAACCGAAGACATTTAGTCTACCCTCAATCCATACCAGATGGCTACTCACAGGACCCTCAGCACACCGAAGATGTATCGAGTTTTAGGGTTAAATGTCACTGCTGGCATTTACCTTAATAGCACGTGCTTCCCTCCTGTGAGGTCTGGCTATGGCCAGACGTCTTTCAAAAACATCTGAAGATCTTGTTTGGACATCTTTGCTAACTTCACGGGATAGGCTTTGATGTTCGGCAGATTAGGAGTCATGTACCTATGCAAGAGATGTCCTCGTTGTTTCAGACACTAAACTATACATATGTGATAAAAGAGTTCCAGCCATTGTGATCACTGGCATTATCGTGTAGAAATGTGTTGTTGCAGAAATAACACCTGGTGGCCAAAGATGCGTTTCATCCCTTTCACAGCACGGGAAGATCGACTGGTCAGCGTTAAGTACATCCTAATCCCATATCAGGTGCGATGCTATAAACGTTCGCACGTTACCGACAAAATCATTCCTCTTCGCTTCCAACATCGTGGATTTCTAGCAAAATCATTTGCCAACTTTTTGACTTAATTTCCGCAAAACAATCTTGTTATGCTTGTTGAATTTTATGATCGAGGAATCAGACTTCTTAAACTACAATCGCTTATTGTTATCAACGTGCTTCTTTACTTGGATTAGCCGGTCTTGGATAATAGCATGTTGTCCACACACGTGGATAAAATATCCAGACACTTCGCTGTTTAACTGATACATCAGATATGTTTTAGTACAGCGGCAGGCGTCTTCAAACTTTCGGAGGAATGCTTTGTTCTTTAGTCTTCCCTTTAGGGTCATAACCAGACATCGAGATTTTGGACCCGATAGAATAAGTTTACTAAGTCCATACTATAGGCAGCTTTTTCACTGTGTTAGAGGGGGATGGGAGTCGGCAGAAGAAGAGGCATGTGTACATGAAACCCAGTTCAGTCCAGTCTGCTGGTGCTGTACAGTGACGTTCCAAAAAACAGCAACTAATTTATCAAACATTAAAGTAAAACGATTGTTAGAGGAAAAAATTTTATTGGACCAAAAAATTAATGTTTACATATATTAAAATAAACAAACCTATAATGCGAAATTTTCAAAATAAATTAATAAGCATTTCCTTTCGGCTTCTGTCATAAGCACAAGTGCAATACTTACTCAACACACATAATAATCCTACACAATATACACAACTTATGATGTACAATACATGGTACTGTTACAATGTAGCCTACTACAACACACATTCTGAAGGTCTCAAAACTAAATTTTCTTCGGTAGTCGGCAAGACAAAGCTTATATTGGGAGACGCTCCGCTCTACATCACATGATGTAACGGATTTATTTTATTTTAGTAGGTTATTTTACGACGCTTTATCAACATCTTAGGTTATTTAGCGTCTGAATGAGATGAAGATGATAATGCCAGTGAAATGAGTCTGCGGTCCAGCACCGAAAGTAACCCAGGATTTGTTCACATTGGGTTGAGGGGAAAATCCAGGAAAAAACCTCAACCAGGTAACTTGCCCCGACCGGCAATCGAACTCGGGCCACCTGATTTCGCGGCCAGACGCGCTAACCGTTACTCCACAGGTGTGGATGATGTAATGGATGCAAAACGAAAAAACACTAAGTCATTGAAATCTATTTTCGCTAACCCAGCAGTGTCCGTAGACTTCTTCCCTGCTAGCATGTCTGTTATGTCACAGAATATCGCATATATTCTTAGACTAATCGCATAGATGCACAGATAAAAACTAGACTACTAGCTATCTCCTGTCCTCTCTTCTGATGAAGTGAACTAGGTGCACGGGACTGTTTTTATTATCAGAACAGTACCTCCTCTCCCTGCCTTACGAGTATGACTGAGTAAATAAAGCACATGGGACGACAGGTAGGTCGCTACCCTCACTGCCCCCACCCACTACCGTCCTGCTTTCCAACTTGAAATCGCACTGTTTTCATCTATCGGGTCTAAAGTCTCTAAGCCTGGTCATAACTCATAACCAAACTGCGGCCTAGCGTCACCAAATCACGAGACTGAAGTTCGAAACTCTCATAGTATACATGACGTCATGACTCAAGGGTTGGGATTGTACTGTGAGAGTACAGTTGGTTTCGTAAGAAATTACATTAGCGCCTTTCTAATTCTGCTAGGGGTGTGTCTTGCAATCACTACACCTACTTAAGATCCTACGAACAAACAAGTTATTATTGTCAATACAGCACTACCATTTGATTAAACAAAAACCTAATGACAATTATCGAACTCAAAATCGCGATATTTCCAACTTTACGTAAATGGATGAATTATTTTCCTTCACTCCTATACCGAGTAATGTGATTTGTTTGTATTTTACGTCAATACGATCGAACTTCAGTCGTAGAAAGGTGTAGCAAACGGTTTCCTCTCCTCAACCGTTAATCCAAAGGTATAGCCAGGTTAATATTAGAAATGGTAGTAAAAATACAATGATGTCCCTGCATAAACTATACCTAGAATAACAACCAGAACACAAAACTGAAGATTTAAGGAATTTCAAGGCATATAACTTTTTTTCAATATTTTTATAAATTTTCATTGTATCTATGTTATGAGACCTGATTTGGAATGTACAACGAATACCTTGTGCAAATTTTCAAATGTAAATGATTTCCTACTGTCCGCTAACAAACCTTCACTGATGTCAAACGAATGAATAATAGCTATTTTTACAACCTCGAAATTGTCGCAATAATAGAAGCAACCGTCGATCCTGGTCCCCCATTTTGTCAGAGAAATAGACGGTTGCATTCAATAAGATTCAATTACACAAAGAGAATCGAAGTCTGAAGCTGCTGGTCAGTTACAATATTTCATTGTTATAGCTACGGTAACAAAAGAAAATCACTCTAGGCCCTTCTTTCGCCGTGAGTCGCACACACCCTCCTCTTTAAAATGTTTGACAACAAATTGATTTTTTCCTAATTTGACATCCAGTTGTTTCAAGTGAGACGCCTAGCCACCCCCATTTGTACCTGTGTGAAAACAATAGACAAATATTTGTCGTAACTCGTGACAGTTTAGTGTCGGTTCCATTTTGCACATCCCACAGAATAAGATGGGAAGAAAATATTAAAATTTTACCAGAGGCAAATGAAAGAACATACAGTAGTTCTAGGGAATTCAAAGAACACAGGAAACCAACTTTTGATATACAGTGAAACCACGATGACACATGCCCGTTTGTTAAGTTATCTCGCATTATACGCTCTTTTCGTGCGGTCCGTTCACATCCCTATATAAAACCATGTAAAATTTATCGCTTAATATGCTCATCATCCATTTAATACACTCTTTCATCTGCTGAAAATATTTAAAAAAAATATCTTACTTTGAAGGATACTGAGAAAATTTTCTTGAACTTCGACATCTACCGCTAGCGCCCGTATATTCAAGAATTTGTAGGAGTCATTGTTTAGTGAATACAATAGGATGGAATGCGACTCTTGAGTACCTGCAAGACTACTGCATTCAGAGCCTGTCCTTCTCGCTGGCAGTTTTGGATCGCATTGTCAGTGAAGACTTGACGAATAGGATGTGGAAGCGGTAGATATTCCAAATTCTTCTCGCAACGAAGCCCCAAATGACTGTCGCAGCTAGTTTTGACAATGCCCGAATTCTCAGGTCCTTATTCTTATAATAATTACTGTCAAACATATTCCACAAACAACTTTCCAATTCATAAGCTTCAATAAATCTTTTCATCTCTTCCCACTCCTTTGTTTCCATAAATTGTAATTATAATTGCAATTGTATTCATCCCTCAAACGGAGTTGTGGGGTCTCTTTCGATACCAGGCAAATTGTATACCCCTGACATTCTTTAACCATTGCTTTCTTTCTCTAAATCTTTTGTGTACCTTTTTCTTTTGTCAAACTTAATCCATTAGCTGTGTCACTGACCAGCAAGTACCGTTATTTTTTCCAGTAATAGAGAGCCCAGTGGGTTGTTACGACGCCTGTGTGTAGTTTAACGGTACGCTATGGATTCTCAACAAGTGCAAGATAAGTTAAAATGCGGAGACTATGTTTTGGTTAATGAAAATAGGAATGGATCTGAAGCCTGGAAAAAATTCTCTTGTGTAAATGAAAAAGAAACACTAAAACCAGAGGGGTCTGCGAAACGCAATACGTATGGAAAGATTTTAAAAGTGAAAACAGGTACCTCAGGCATGTTGCGTCATATATTACGTAAAGTGGAAAGAAATGTTCAAGATGGATAAAAAATTTTGAAAACTGGTAACGATTTTTCAGTGGAAAGGTGTGAGGAAATGTGCGTGAAAGACTTGAGATCATTTTCTACTGTGGAAGGGGAAGGATTCTTAACGTTAGGACAGGCCCCATTGGATATATTTTTTTCTCCTTGAAAACAGCATTTATTTAGACCTAATTCAATAATTGAAGTTTTAAGAGAAATAAACTTTGCAATTAACAATAAAATAAGTTTAACTTTTATATTTATTGAATCCAGTACTGACTGTAAGGTTGAATGATCGTCCACCTCTGCTTCGGCATGTGGACGTGAGGCCAGCAGCCGGCTGGTCAGTCTTGGCCCTTCATGGGCTGTAGCACCATGAATTTAATTTATTTGACTTTACTTTTACTAGTACTAACTATGAAAGCTAACTACACGTGAACCAAAACAGAAGAGGCATGATAAGAGCCTGCCATCCTAGGAGCAAGCTCACGTTGAGCCCGACTTACACACAAACTTGCTTCTACTGTTGGGTTAAGGGGAGAGGATGGTATTTTTTAAAACGTTTTTCCTATTTGGTGTAAAATATTAATTTTTTTATGTAGAGAGCTCATAGCTGTTGCAACTCAACCAAATATAAATATTTTGAAAAAAAAAAAATATATATATATATATATATATTTATATATATATATTTGGTGGCTCAATTTGAAAAAAATATACCCAATGCAGAATTGTACTAAAACCGATATATCTAAACCGTCTTTAAAGATATATTCAAACAGTTTTTTGCAATGTATTTGCAAAAGCATGTCTACAATCTGTCTGTAACAGAATTTTAATATTAGTCCCTACGTTTGTAAAATAAACAATTAAAATTTAATAACACTTTTCTGATTTCCTTTCTTGCAAAGAAACGGACGTATTTTTTAAATGAAATCAATTAACAAAATTCTGTTACAGAGAAAAGTTTCCTAATAGTCTAAAGAATGTGTGTTCTAAATTTCATGCATGTATCTTTAATAGTTCAGAAATTGTATCCATTTTTGTCTAGCAACGTAGCAAAAAAATGAAGTTCCTGGAAACCGATAAAAGGGGGCGTGTGATTCAAAAATCCATAGCGCAGGAAGTTTAAAAATGACTTCTCAACATCCGATATGGGCAAAAATACCCACGAAATGTTATGCAATCCATTTCACACATATCAAAGAGTATTTTAAAGAAACATTTTTTTTTTAATTTAATTTACCAGAAACAACAATAAAAGTGGGCAAGTGATTTAAAAATCCATAACGCAGGAAGTTTAAAAATGGCGACTCAACATTCGATAAGGGCACAAATACCCACAAAATATTATGCTATGCATTCCACACATATCACAGAGTAATTTAAAGAAATTGTTTTTGAAAATTTACTCATTTTTCACCACAAAATACCATCCTGTCCCCTTGCCTGTTCACCAGTCCCAGCAGGTCAGGCAGGCTGAATGTTGCCGCATGCACAGCTCTAGTGGGCTTACGCATTTCGCAACGGGAGAGAAGATGTTCATCACAAACCTGGAGCTGGCAGAAGCAATCGGCAAATGATGATGTGCATGTGAGCACAGCTGTAGCACCTATGAAATGTCAGAAGGAAGTGGAATTGGGAGAGGAGTACAACGAAGATGCACTTTATCAACTACTCTCTTCAACATCTATTTGAATGATTTAGTGAAGAACGGTTTTCAAAACATGGGAGGAGTGATAGTAAGAGGCAGAAGAATAAAGTGTATAAGATTTGCTGCTGATATGGCGTTGTTAGCTGAAAAGGAGATGATACAAAGGGATATGCGACTGGAGCTAAATGACAGCTGTGAGCAATACGGGATGAAGATAAATGTAAATAAGACGAAGATCATGTCATAGGAAGAAAAATAAAGAAGATAAACTTGTGAATTCTAAATGAGACAGCACTGCAAGTGGACAGCATCAAATATATCCCTTGTTTGATGTTGAAAATAATAACACGTCATAATAAAAATGAGTTTGTTTTCTGGGAAGCAATGTTTTCTTCTTTTCATAATGGGTTTTCTGATTTTCATCACATAAAACAAAGAAAAAAAATTGAGAAACTTTCGGTGGCCCGTCCCCCCCCCCCCCGGAGAGTGTAGTTGTTCATTATTGCAGGAAAATGACTTTCAGATTTCACTTGTTTGTGTTTTTTATGCAGTGTGTACTAATAAAAAGAATCCATGTAGTCTTCTTTTCATTAAATTTTTAATATTTCTGTGCTAGATTATGTTTCTACCCTCAAATTAGAAACTCAATGTATGCTATTGATTAACGAATAATTACACCTCTAGCTATAGTCCATTCGTGCTTTCAATCATGACTATATGATTGGACCATAATTGGGCAACTCAGAATACAAGTATATACCAATGCTTATTATTTCTTTAACACTTGTAATTGAGTAATTTGAAACACGTGTATCAGTAGTCTACTTATTTAATACACACTTACAAGAGTCCGAAGCCAAAATTTCACTTAATCTGGAACAATAGTAATGAATATACAAAGAAAAATGTGGACTATAGTTAGAGGATACTACGGTACTTGTAAAATGTAGAACACTATTCGTAACTTTAATTTCACTGTGTTTACGATGATTAAATTGCTTAATTTTACCGCCCTTAACACTTCAGAGAGTATCAAACATTGAATGTGGTCCTCCTGTCCAAAAAAAAAAAAAAAAAAAAAAAAAAAAAAAAAATGTTCTTCCCATTCTTTCTTGTATATATATATATATATATATATATATATATATATATATATATAACTTATATTTATTTATTTATTTTTATTATTATTTTTTTTTGCTTGCGAAAGCTCCTTAGAAAGAGACATGTTTGTTGCGTTAAACGATACCTATCCTCATACGAAACGATACTGAGAAAACGATCAATACAGCATGTCAACCATCCCGTAGGGAGGGGATAGTTTTCAAGATTCGAACCGAGTGCGACGTCTGGCCATACCTGTGTAGTCTCAAGTTTCGTTCGCGGAGAATACGATTGGACATATTCTCATTCTGCGCATGCGTGAACTCTGCCGTCTGCTAACTCACTGATTTGCTGTATGTCCTGTGTGGGTTGTATTCAATGGTAGTATAATATTCTTAAATTGTATTTCCGTGTATTTTGTAAGTGCTTGCCGTGAGCTCTATACCGAACTGGGAACACCACTGCAATGCTCGTTCTGTCTGAAAGCGTGATAATTTGTTTAAGTAATTCTGACCAGGTAATATATTCATTCTCCGAGGTGTAATTAAGTAAAGTTTGTCCTGTGAAACTGCCGTTAACTGAGGGAGTAAGAACTTGCAGTCTTGCGACATTTTATAAATGCACGAACACTAAATCGCGTTAGAAATACTCACACAGCTAAATTAAATTTAAAACTAAACCCAAAATAATGCTACCTCCATCAAAACAAAATAACTACGAAAAGAATAGCCATGACAGAACACCAATAATTGGTGTACCACAGTAACGATGATTCCGAACAAAACAGCCGCCTACCACATAACGTGCAAAAGTCGCGACTTGTCAGGATGGACTCTGGGTGGCTGTTTCAGCGGTTGCCATGGTGACGACTTGAAGCTGTTGCAGTAGTCCTATACTGTAAAGGTAAAAAGGTAAAGGTATCCCCGTAACATGCCATGAAGGCACTTGGGGGGCATGGAGGTAGAGCCCCATGCTTTCCATGACCTCGGCACTAGAATGAGGTGGTGTGGTCGGCACCACGCTCTGACCGCCTTTTACCCCCGGGAAAGACCCGGTACTCAATTTTATAGGAGGCTGAGTGAACCTCGGGGCCGTTCTGAAAGTTTGGCAACGAGAAAAAATCCTGTCACCACCTGGGATCGAACCCCGGACCTTCCAGTCCGTAGCCAGCTGATACTGTATGTACAAAAACCTGGTTTCTATTCACAAAAACTTGAGGTTTAAAATGGGGTTCGAAACACGGATCGCATGAAGCTTTATTAAGGGTAACTATGTCGTAACAAACACTGGAGCATGGAATCTAAATATTTATACTTCATAATTTGTATAAAATACTAACCAAAAGATAAAATTTAAATATTTAAATAAGCCATCCCCTTTTGTAAATGAATAATGAATAAACAGTTCAATAGCTAATTGATAGCTGTGAGCAGTATGAGATGCATACAAATGCAAACAAGACGAAGACCATGGTCGTAGGAATAAAAATAAAGAAGGTATACCTGCGAATTCTAAATGAGGCAGTAGAGCAAGTGAACAGCTTCAAATACTTGGAGTGTACTGCGAGAGATAAACTGTGTTGGAAAGAGTGGGTGAAGAAAGAATGTGCTGAAACTGATCAGGAAGAGGAAAAGGAATTGGATGTGTCATTGGCTGAGAAGAAACTGCCTACTAAATGGTTCACTGAAAGGAATGGTGAAGAGGAAAAGAGTTCGGAGCAGAAGAAGATATCAGATGATAGACGATGTTAAGATATAGATCATATTATGAGGAGATAAAGAGGAAGGCAGAAAACAGGAAGGATTGGAGATAGCTGGGTTTTCAGTGAAAGACCTGCCCTTGAGCAGAACACTGAATGAATGAAAGAGTTCAATTTGAAATAGATCTTGCATTGCGAGGAATGACGCTTAGTTCGGTTAAACGAAGTACTTCACTAAGACATCGTTAAACTTGGAGGTACCCTGGGATGTCGAATAACTCTTGTATATTTTACAACTGGAATGTTAACTTCATACACGAGTAGTAGGCCAATACCACAAAAATTATAATAAACTCGTTTGAATTAATGGTATCTTTTAAAAATAGAACAACATGAAAACGAGTACAAAATACAGGCCTAATGTTATTATGGCTCCTCTATTTTCGTGATCCAAAAAGATTCCATCACAATCTATCTGAGGAAGCCAAACTGGAACAAACAGACCAATTAACTAGTATTTCATAATATATTATCTCTCTTACACAAACGCAGAACGGGTTAACGAAAATTCTTAAACGTTTGGTCTGACTGGTTTCTTCCGAAGATATCCTCACACGTGGGGAGGATGCCGAATGATCTATAGCCTCACCTCACTTCATCAGCGTTTGGTCTGATTACGTGGTTGGTTTTTTACGAGGTTTTCCCCAACCATAAGGCAAATGCCAGGTAACCTGTTTGCGAATCCTCGGCCTCATCTCACATCTCGCCAAAAATAATTGTAATCTTGTAAAATTTTGACTTGTTCCACATCTTATAGGTTCATTTCTAATGTAAGATCCATGAAATATAATATATATATATATATACATACATACATACATACATACATACATACATACATACATACATACATACATACATACATACATACATACATATATGAATGCATGAATGAATGAATGCCACATTTGTATCAGTAACTTAAGCGGTGTGAAAGCTACACTATGAAAACATGGACTGCTATGATCTTATAACCCAACTTTATGCTTTGCAGAATATAGTTTCCAGGCAACTGTACGCACACAATGTAGTCCTACTTATCTTTGGTTTTGGAAATAACCCAGTCATACCACGTTGCATTTTACCATACACACCCATACATACGCACGGACACGCAGACACGTATCCATGCATAAAGTCTGAAACTAGTAAAAATTCGACGATAAATAAATTTAAAAAAATTACTGTATTATACCTCTTTATTTAACTTCAAAGAGCTCTATTTTTAAACGGTTGTGTTACATGCAAAGAAATGCATACATGATACTGAACTAACATTCTTGTTCTATCATTTATCATAGTTTTAAATAGCTAAACTAGCACTGAAGTAGTTCTCTTCGTACTCTCGATTAGGCCTATACACTTTGCATATATCAATCTGTGACAAGTTACGTTTGGTTAGTTTATGCTTTTGTTATGTAGTATATACCATCAACCAAATATCCACAAAAATCCCTTCTAAATTCAACGATTTTCACTTCCGAAATCACGGGATCAACCTCAACCCTAGTTTCACCTTTAAAATTACCAACGCAAGATTTTGATAAATAATCATCTATAGAAAATGTCAAATATAGTCTAGGCTATAATAAAAGTGTGTCACTAACCTTTCAACTCGTGAAGATATTATCAGGCTGTACATTTATCCGTATTCCCAATATCCAACACAAAAATTAATCCACGCACTCAACAGTTCACCGGTTAAAAACAACCATGAACTGCACATCTGCGATCCCCACTCGAAATTAAAATAAGGAGCGTTCGGTATATCATCATTCAGCAGTACCAATAGTGTCATGCTTCTAATAAAACAATAAAATTGCACTGCGATGCGCTTAGTACGTCCATGTGAAGCAAATTGGTATATTTAGAGCAGTTAATTCCATTTATGTATGTTCCTATTCCTTTACTTATTAAATATTCAAGAAAACGTGAAAATTTACTAAGTGCCTGAATTGTTTTCAAATACATTAAGTTGGGCATATCTTTCCACTCCCTCTACTCCATTCCATCAACCAATGAGGAGCAACTTTATACTCACTCTGTGTTCTTTTTCTTGCAAGTAAAAACCGTCGCGTTGCTTACGAATAATCAGCAAAAACATACACAATGCAATATTAGAAGTGAAGCTTTAGCAAATAATTAACAGATTAACCCTATAGATACACAACTTTTAAATGAAAATGTATTTGCTGGGCATTTATTCATTACATTTAGAAGTTTAAAAATAAAATTGTTTCGTAGATACAGCGAATAACAGAATTATTCTGACACTTAATATTCCAAATTTTTATGTGTATGTTACTAAACATGTTTGCAAAAACGCAGAAATTACGCTTGCGGTTACGTCAAATAAACCAGTTTGCATAACATGGACATAAAAAGAGCCTCCTAGTGAAATGGTATGTTGATATATTTATATAAACATAAAAAAATATACAATTTACTGAGTAACAAATATATTCGGACATTCCTGTTGGTCCTATTCTGTACACCCCTGTTGATCACTTACATTACACAGTAGGTGGAGATACCGAGTTTCAATAATAAGCGAGAGTACTTAGTCTTACTGTGCTGTCGTTTCAGCAAGACGGAACACAAAATGGGGCGTAAAGGCAAGCAAACAACATTTAATCAGAGGCAGTTAGTGATATTCCATCACGAAAAAGGGAAAACCATTCGAAACATTGCAGATTTACTTCAGATGAATGAGAAGTACAGTGTCTGACATAATTCTCAGATATAAAAACGAGAACAGAATAGAGTTGAGAAAGCAAACAGGTCGCCGAAAAGTCCTCACAGACAGAGAAGAATCTCTTATTATCAGATTAAAAAGAACCCTCGTATAAGTGCCCCGAAGTTAGCTTCTGAAATTGAATCGGCTACGGGTAAAAAAGTGCATGCCCAAACAATTAGAAGGGTAATACATAAACGGGGCTACAACGGAAGAATAGCACGAAAAAAGCCTTATGTTTGTGAAAGGAACAGACGTAAACGACTTCAGTTTGCTAAGGAATATGAAAATAAAGGCGAAGATTGGTGGGAAAAGGCTCTTTTTCCTGATGAGAGCAAATTCAATGTTTTTGGCAGCGATGGTAGACAAATGGTGTGAAGAAAGCCTAAGGAGAAAATGAAAACCAAGAATTTGCGAGCTACTGTTAAACACGGTGGAGGAAATGTGATGATATGGGGGTGCATGTCAGCTTCTGGGGTTGGTGAATTGGTGTTCATCGAGGATATCATGAAGAAGGAAGACTATCTACACCTCCTGCAACATAATTTAGTGAAAAGTGCAGAAAAGCTTGGAATTGAAAAGGAATTTATATTTTACCAGAACAACGATCCCAAGCATGACTCCTATATTGTACAAGAATTTCTGCTCTACATATGCCCTAAAGTGCTTCATCCTCCTCCACAATCGCCGGATTTGAACTCTATTGAACATTTATGGGAAGAACTTGACAGGAGGGTTGGATCAAGGCCTATTTCTTCTAAAGAAGAATGGGTGAAAATTCCTATAGACATAACAAAAAAAATAGTAGACTACATAGCATGCCATGCCGAGTGAAAGAGGTTATTAAACAGAAGGGTGGTCCTACAATGTACTAATAATAACGAGCTGGAATAATATTATTTGTTTTCAAAAAGTGTCCGAATATTTTTGTTAGTATCAGAAATCAAATGTTTTCCTTTATGTTTTAATAATTAGAAGAAAATTAAGTTAATTGGAATTGTGTTGAAAATGTTTATATGAAATGCGATGCTTTTAGGAAAAAAATAAGAAAAGCTAATTTTTATATATTTATATGTAAATATATGTCATTGAATTGTTAGTTGACGGATGTCCGAATATTTTTGTTACTCACTGTACCAAAACAAACAAAATAATAAGATTAGTTCAATTCAGAGATTAGAGAATACTTAACATATGAAGACCAATTCTCTTGACTACAAAAAATTCCATGAGATTAGTCTACGTGTGTGTCTGTGCTATGGGACACGAAGTAACTGCACATGCAGACTTACAAAATAAAGAATAAAAATAGCAGGCACGTAAACAATGCCAGCACGACAAGATTACAGTACGCCGGCATCTCAAATGGCTAACATTAGTCGTCTGACTTGCTCAACATTATCATCGCAACTATTAATAATAACGAAATAATATCAGTATTATTATTATTATTATTATTATTACTACTCAGAATTAAACTTTCCTCGTTTAAGGAGGCTATCCCAAGAACTTCAAGCCCACTGCTGTGGAGTAACTGTTAGCATGTCTGACCGCGAAACGAACGAACCCGAGTTCAAATCCTGGTTGAGAAAGGTATCTGAATGAGATTTTTTCCAGTTTTCCCTCAACCCATTAAGAACGAATGCTGGTAACTCTGGGCGCTGGACCCTGGTCTCATTTCTCTGGTATTATCATATTCATCTCACTCAGACGCTAGATAATCATAGCAGTGATAAAGCTTTGTAAAATAAACCAATTAAATAAACAGATCCTGAGTCATTTTATACGACCCTCTTCCACTACCAAATCATACATACTAGCATGTTTATTTTTATAGTGGCGCTCCACATTATATTGGCCATGAAGTACCGCATATCACGCATCTCGATCGTTCAACTATTTTAAGAAAGGATTTTTTTTTCCAATCTATATCCTGGGTAAAGGAACTTGCGCGTCTCCTCTCCAATCTGGATTGTCCGAATCCATATTATTAGAGCGATCGGTGTTTAGAAAACACCATTAGGTAATTATATACTCTAGGCGTTTTCTTAGCCAACATCCGCCTCTTTCTAAATTTCTATAATTTAAATAAGTTATTTGCGTACTTCCTAACGTTATAAAATAACATAACTTAAGTAAATCTGTTTCATTTATTCGGTTATTGGAAGTGCAAATAAAGTAACATATAGGCCCACGTATATTTATGAACATTATAAAGCGTTTATATTTGAAGCAATGCTCAGAATGTATTAGGTTTACTTCTGTTGTTTTATATAACTTAAGTTAGAAATCTCTCAATTAACATCAATCAATAAAAGAATTGTATTCCAATGGATACCATCCCATTGTGGAATCCTGGGAAACGAGAATGCAGATGCATTACCAAAGAAGGGCAGCACTGCTACTTACAGACCTGTTACTAAATCTACGTATTACTCTGTGAAAAGATTTATTAAATCTACATACTTAAGACTTCAACAAACAAAATTTGACAACACAATGTCAAGGGAAAAAATGGAACTCTCTGCATCATAATCCACAGTTAATTCCCGATTTACCACGAAAATCGTCCGTAGCTGCATTTAGATTGGCAACAGGCCAAGATTGTTTGGTCAAACACCTGCATAGAATTGGAATATATCAGTCCCCTACTGCCCATTGTGCAACTCAAACCAAGAAATGGATTCGGAGCACCTCAAAATCTGTGCTTCAGTGGCTGACCATGATAATATCTTTGAAAAATATTGGAGTGCAAGAGGTCAAATGACTTTATTGTCAAATGGCTGGCATTAGAAAACAACAGCAACATACACGTTGGAAAATACTTAATCAACTTTTTTAGTTATATATTACAAAAAGAGGGAAAGTCCGTAATGTACTACGTCCGCCACATCACGAATCTCTCTATATTCCCTGGGAGCTGAATGCCCCCAGTAAGCAAGCTTGTTCTAAGGCAGTATTGTCAGAGTTGTAAGCTCCGAAACCGGTTGTGGAGCTAGAGACGTCCAGTCGGAGCGTGAACTTGCTTATGTCTGTGAAAGCACCGGAGCACGCAACGAGTTATAGTGGAGCGCTCCGCTCCGTTTAGGCTGTGTCAGACAACGCTGTTCTAAGGCATCATGCCTGAACTCGCGTTACGGAATGAGCGCTGCGTAGAGTCATGAAATTTCGGCCAGTGTATGGGACCGGTGCTACCCAGCAACGTGATGTGTTTTGGGAGCTACGAAAATTATCGAAATCCAACTGGTTACGGAAATCAACTATAACAGCTGAGGGAATCTGTGAATTTGGGGACCTATGATAGGTAGCGAAATCCGGTTGCGGAAACTAGCTATAACGGCTGGAGAGATCATTAAGGTAACCACACGACACCTCCGTACTGGTTGCATGATCATTCATCAAGCTGAAGTATGTGTACGTGAGGTCAGCTATCTGCTGATCAGCCTTGGTCCTTCATGGGCTGTCGCGCGCAGGATCAATTTTTTAAATTTTAATACAGATATAGGCTAAGTATATAATAAGTACACTTCCAAATTGAGACACATTATCTCTTAAGTTATAGGCCTATGCACACAGGATACAACAGTGTTTGCAAAGCAACTGGCAAGGCAGTCATCTGCTCTCATAATAGCTATACATACCATGTCAGCTGGAGTTGGTGCAATACGTAATACAGGACACCAAGAGGAAAAAATAAACTTTCGCATAAATATTATGTTGGAGAGAATACGATCCATTATCGTTTATCAGGTCTAGAAAAATAACATTTTGCTTAGATCTATAAACAGTTATCTAGAACAATACTATTTAAAATAAATGGTACTTCGTAATAATAAGAATAATAATGATAATAGTAACACTTCATTATCTAACAAAATATTAGGACATGCATTTATAATGCACATGAAATATTAAAAGATTGTACTATTGAAAACCATGTAATGTTTAAGAAAAAATGAACAAAAAACAGAATGCTGACACTAGTTAAAGTCTAATAGAATTATTAACCATGTCACAAAAGTAGTATACACGACAAGCTTGCCTGGATTGGCTCACCAAGCGAGTACACTTGAGCCATCCCTGTCGAGGGGGTTCTAACCCCATCACAGGAGGCCTGTGCCCAACATGGGACATCTTGGCTAACATTCATTCATTCATTCAATGTTTAAAATAATAATAATAAAAATAATAATAATAATCATAATAATAACAATAATAATAATAATAATAATAATAATAATAATAATAATAATAATAATAAAATAATAATAATATTAATATCACGAGGAAATCTTCAAGCAAAAATCAGTAAGTTGAGCTTAGTAACACAGTATTTTCAGTAGAGCGGTCTATTTAATCACATGCGTCTTCTCATGTCATAAAACGAATGCGCCTTCTTCCGGGTGTAACGCTGACAACAGAATTATTTTTAAATTCTGCACATTCAAATCATAGAAGTGAATCAGAATAAGGAAAGAAGGCATTGCTGGAGAGACGGCTGCAAATATAATCAATTGTTAACAGAAATTTGAAATTGTTAACTTGTATCTAACTACACGAGAGTTTGCGGGATGAATTTCTATCCGCCGCGCAAGAGTCACTGGGAATGAAATGTAGCCAACATACTTAGCACAAATTGAAACCGGAGCAGCCGTCCAAAGGTTAATCTGAATTCAATGTAGCCAACACATCTTGCACCAATCAAATTTCTAATCGCCGCGGAAGTGTTGCCGGGAATACAATGTATTCAACATACAATACACCAATCAAATTTATAATCGCACAATATATATCCGACATATTCCATTAATCAAATTTGTAATCGCCACGCAAATGTTGCTGGAAATAAAATGTAGCTGAGACAACTTGCACCAATCAATATTTTTGTAATCGCCGCGGAAGTGTTGCTGGGAATACAATGTAGCCAACATACCTACCACCAGTCAAATTTTCAACATAGACTTACTAAATAACCCCTAGCCCGCTCACTGGCGCTAGTGTTATGCTCCCAAATTGAACAGACGAGCTGAATAAATATGATTATTTCGTGTGCTGCTTTTAATTACAGCAATGCACACGGATGTAAAGATAAAGAAAGAAGGAATGTTATATTTTATTGGTTAGTTAATCCATAATTTCTACGACATATTTTTCTCCATATTATATCCATATATTTTTCTGACAGAGGAAACATGAAGCATGAAGAGTCGCATGGCAAGTATAATAGTTGTCTTCTGTAACATAATATGGAGAAAAATTCGTCGCGTCTTAGAATTTAAGGATTAACTAACCAGTTAAATATGACAGTCCTTCCTTCTTTATCTTTACATCCGTGTGCATTGCTTCTGAGTAAAGATTAATCGAAAGTGGATAGGTGCAAACCGCAGATACAACTTCTACTCTACAATGAATCATTCAAAATAGTTGTTACCTTTCAAACTACGTTATTCCACATTATTCATTCACTCCATATCATTCATTTTCTTCAAACAGCTGTTTTTCAGTGCATACATGAACAATTATTCACCTAATTTAAAGATACCGAAAATGCATGAATTATAAACTGGTATTTTTTTTTAATTTAATGGTTGAAAGTAATT